>NC_137662.1:5598445-5638445 GCF_963422515.1 Blennius ocellaris
AGTGGAAGCCATCCAACCAGGTACTAGTCTGAAACAGAGCTGAGTTTCTGCTGTCATGTCCACATCAGATATTTCAACCCATTTATCTTTTAGTCATGTGAATTTTTTCTTGTTTGGACCTCCTTCTACTTCTATTTTAGTTGATTCACTTCCTGAAAGGGGCCGGGAATAATCCCACCTTATTGTTGCACTTGGGATTGTTCCCAGCAGCCTCGTCCAACATTTGTGATTTATCCTCCTCTTAAAGTAGACGGGCTTAACCACCCTTTGTTATGTAGCATCACCCAGTCGCCCAGACAGAACAAAGAGGTCAGAACAATGCTTGACCTCTTTAAATGAGTCTCTCTGGCGGCACCGTTTATGCTGCAGGGGAACTTTTGCTCGCGTGTGTTTTTTGGGCCCTTCTATTCCCTTTAATGGCGGCAGGTCGATACAAAAGTTGTTTATTCTGTGATGAGTCACCTGATGGAGGTGGTCTGTTCTTGGACAGGTGCTGCCTGCATTGAGGGAGGGGCTGGCACTTCAACGCTTGAGAAAGAAGAAAAACGATCAGAATGAGACGGTGTGACTTTTGCTCTCAATTTCGATACAAATAACTTATGGGAGTCTTTGGCGTGTGTGTGTGATTGTGCCTGACCACCTATTAAGGATGTACCCTGACTTAACGCATGGGATTGGCTATCCAAACATATCCCAACCCTAGACTGGGGGGAAAAAAAACCAGTATAGAAGAAGGACGGACGGCTGAAAGGATGAGAGACTTTGACTTCACACAAGCAACAAACCCAAGAGCAGTTTGCAAGAATTGGTCCCAAAACACATCAAAACATGTTACGGTCCTTTTATTTGTCTGTGTGTTTACAAGGTTCAGTATTTAGTGAGAAAGCCTTTTAACATTCCCTACTAACGTACGCTATATTGCCAAAAGTATCCGCTCGCCTACCTTCACACACATATGAACTCCAGTGACGGCCCATTCTTAAAACAGAGGATTTAATGGGAGGGAAGTCCGACACTTCCATGAATGCTTTCCACAAGGTTTAGGAGTGTGTTTATGGGAATATCAGGCCAGTCTTCCTGCAGGCTTTACACCGCGGTGCTTTTAGTGTTTGGTAATGTAAGGGTTGGATAAAGCTGCTGTGAAAACCTTTCACGAAGCTCTTCGCTCTGTTCTAGAGATAATCTGATGATTACACGAAGTTTGGTCCATAGCTCTGGACTCTTCAGAACGTTGGCGACCTCTGCATGCTATGTGCCTCAGCATCTGTTGCATATTTTTCGTGGTTATGTTGCAGTTGTTCCCTATTACTTCCACTTTGTTCTAGTAATGCTAACGGTGGACATTATCAGGTACCACCTGAACCAAGAAAGCTTAAAAGTCGGGCTGAAAATTCAGAAAACCTTAAAAACTAAGGTCATGTTTAACTCTCAAGCAACACGCCAGGAGGTGAAAGTCGACAACGTGTCTCCAAACAGTGGACAAATATATGTAAATCGGTCAAGAAGTCAGATACCAAGACCCTGAAAAAAACAATAAAATAAAGGGGCATATCGCCTTGGGATGGACTGTAAAAAAGTGTAAAAAAGAAACGCCTTTGATGCATTACAAGCATTACAGCTACAATAATATATGGCCGTGAAACTTGGATCCGAACAAAAGCCTTACATCAGAAACTCCTGACAACAAGGGGCCATGGAAAGATTCATGCTTTGGCAGAACAACCAACCAGTGGCTCAGAGAGACAACCAAAGTGCAAGAAAATCATAGTGTGCGTCAAACAACAGAAGTGGAAACGGGATACGTTGCTAGAATGACTGACAACCGATGGACAAGACGGATGACAGAATGGGAACCAGGAGGAAAGGGGAGAAGACCTCGAGGAAGACAGAAAACTCTTTGGCGAGATGATCTAAATGCTATAATGGCTACGAGCTGGGAAAAGGACAGCTCAAGGCAGAATGGAAACATTTCAGTGGACTCTCCAAAGGCTATTAATGGATGAGTGAATGATAGTATCACTGCACCATTCTGGAATTGACTGAACTCCGGAGAGCGACTCTTTCTTTCACTAATGTTTGTAGAAATAGTCTGAACCTCTAGGTGCTTGATTGAAACAGTTGAATTCAATGATTTGGCGAGCTGAGCAAATACTCTTGGCAGTGTAGTGCATTAGACAAATAGTGCAGAAGATCCCGGGAGGGAGGGAATGATCGATGTTAGTTAAAATCGTATTATGATGTAATGCTGCCCCATAAAAACTCAAGACATCACCAGTGTTCTTGCAGTTCACGATGACAAAGACAATAGCCCCTGAGATATTACGGCAATCCATCCGTCCAGCTGTTCAGCCTGAGATTTCCATCTCCGAAGCCAACAGTGCTCATGTGCCTCAAGTTAAAAATCGAAGGATTACGTCAGAGTGAGTGATGCACGACGAAAATGTGGATTGAAATCCAGGTATACAATCTTCGATTCTTCTGAGAGTCAATTAAAGAGTTGCTGTTTTCACACAATCAGCCCCCCCACCCCCACCCCACCCCTCCTCCCATCCCCCCACCCCGCCCACCCACTGCTCAGACACAGGAAATCAATCAAGCCTCCATTCACTACAACCACGCGTCATCTTCTCATCAGCCATAATAATCCACAACAAGGTAATAATGATGGCATCAATTAGCACGTCCAGAAAAAAAATTAAAACAAAGCAAGTTTATATTGTCAGCGTGAACATCTGTCCATATAATAATAAGCTGATAAGATGCATTGACATGTGTGTTGGTACCTAAATAGAGATGTGTGTGTGTGTGTGTGTGTGTGTGTGTGTGTGTGTGTGTGTGTGTGTGTGTGTGTGTGTGTGTGTGTGTGTGTGTGTGTGTGTGTGTGTGTGTGTGTGTGCGTGAGTGTGCTGATGCATTATTATGACAGATTTAATACAGACTTGTATGATGACTAGAAATGGATTAATTTGCCAGTGAGGTGATAAAATGCATTAATAACTACTATGCCTGGAAACGGAGCCAGCAGCATTAGTTCTGCTCCGTGGAAGATTGAGTGTGTAAATCACCGCCTGTTTGTGTGCTCGGAGAATTAAGCAGGAAAAATGAATGAATTGTTAATGTGTGAAATGTTCAATTTCTCAGTCGGACAAAAGGAGCAAATTGGAGACACGATGGGGCACTTGAGCGGCGGAGCCTCTCCTGTGATCACCCACCTGCAGTCGGGCATGTTTATCAGGCACTCCGCAGGGCGACGCGGCTTCATTGGAGGCCCTCGGTGAGGGGGGGCGCATCTCAACACCACCTCTTGAACCTCGGTATGACACAAAAACAACGAGGTCCGTTTTGGGACACAGGCATAACTATGCACAGGAGTGTGCGCTATGAAGGGTCGATGACTCTACGTGGAGGCCGCAGGGAAGCAACTCCTGTAGCACTCCTGTTCTGGTTTAGCAGCCATCAGGCACACAACACCAAGAGGACGACTAATTATTGCTCAATAATAAAACACTTTGTCCAGAGGTGCAGACGACGACGCCGCCTCGGTGTGGTGTTTTGATTAGCAGCTGCCTGCAGGTGATGTTGCTCTGAGAAAAATGTATTATGGAGACATTTATGCAGCCTGCAAGAACACTATCGAACTGAATCGAATCGAATCGAATCAAATCGAATGTGCTGGCTGCAGCTTGAATGTTAATCTAATCGTGTTCATCCCACATCCACAAAGCTGTGATGGAGTGTCAGTTAATATTCGCTGCATATAAATGTCCTCAAAGGTGAAATTACAAGCAGAAGTCAAATTCCTATTAATAATATATAAAAGTGCAGAAATAAACAGACATGTTTTTATGTTTAGTTCATAAAAATACACTGAACAAAGGAATTGTAAGCAGTGGTCTGACTCAATGTAAATCAATCATATACCAAGTTATTGAAAATGTTCAGCTTTAAGCAAAAATAGAGTGTTAAATCATTAGCATCATCATCATGTTGCGTAACAGTTTAAGATGGGAGACATACATACACACAGACGCAGATATTTAAATGAATACAATTTAAGACTTAACTTGACAAATTATACCATTTTCAGAAACTTTTACAAGTTATAATGATAATAATATGACTTAGTTGATTTTAAACGGCAGACCTTAAGATTCTGCAGAAACATGTAGAAAAAAACACTGCTGTTGTTTAGCAACACTCACTTTTTGACTCTGTGTTGGCGTAAAAGACAAACGAATGGAAAAGCAATTATCAATTTAATTTTCATTCCTGTCAGTAGCTATAACTTCCATAAAAGCGAATAACACAGGGAAGGGTTGCACTGGGTATTATCATTACCAGTCATTTTCATATTAAGCATGACAGCACACTCTCCTTTGTATTATTATTATTATTATTATTATTATTATTATTATTATTATTTTGTATGTGTTCTTGCTTAATTTACACTGCTTTTAAAGTGTTTTTTAACTAATTGACCCACAGCAGCCGCTTGTGATCACAGCAGCATCAGGAGCTGATTGATCTGATTCAGTAAACACATTTGAAAGTGACTCACAGACGATGCTGCATCACTTTGATGATAAGTGTTTCCACTATAATTAAAAACATCTATTTCTCAGGGTGACCGTGAAGGTTATGATCAAATGATTTAATTTTTTACTAATCCCCAGGCACTGCTGTTCCTCCTCTCCAGATCAATAGAAACTGCCTTTATTGTCTTCTTTTTGCCTGTTTTCTTTCTTTTCCTCTTGATGTGTTTGTGCACATTTATCTGTTTATTTAGTCTTCTGTGTTTCATTGCCACGCAGCAGACTTCCCACTACGGACTGGGAGACTAAATTTATTCATCTGCTGGGGACTGAGACAATCAATTAAATGTTAAGTCAATAGTGAAACAAAGGCAACACAACTTGAAGCGTTGGATGATTTGCACTTGATTTACTCCTCATATTTGAGGCGCTGGGATAAAGCTGGAAAGTTAATTGATTATTGAGTGAATCTGTGGATTCACTCATTGATTACTTTGTAATCACTGTCAGGGCAACACAGGCCCCGTTTACACGACAACGTTTCACGTGACAACACCTAATCCGTTCAAAGAAGAAAAAAAAAAGTGCATTTACACTGCAGCAGCGGACACAGAGGCAACGATGTAGTTTGTCTGCCGGGCCAGGTGAGGACGCTGTTGCTTGATTTTGTGATAAAACCACACAGACATGTGCAGAGAAGATTACGCTATAAACTCCTCGATTGACGACGCATCGGATGCTATCGGGGGTGAGTCTCAACTATAAATCTACCGATATGGACGATAAAAGTAGAATACTGACCGCGAGTCATACCACTACGGTCAGTCATGTTTGTTTACAACTGGATGACAGAGTTTTGCAGATACTCTCGTATTCATTGTCGTGTAAACGGGGCCTCTGGCAGCAGTCCTGCAGACAGTCCAACCACGACAACTCTAAGCTGCATGAAGCACCCCATTGTTCTGGCTGGCAGCGTATAACAATGTAAATAATGATGAGATGTTTCTACCGTCGAGCTCCGTCCTGAGCTCCGCACCGGGAATCTTCCAGGAGCTCCGGGCCTTTCCCTCGCTCACGCCTCCACACATCCCAGCGGGGTGCGGGGTGGTCTGAGGCCTCGGTCTCAGACCCGCAGGGACTCGCAGACCGGAGGGAACGTGTTCCAAAGCTATGAAACTGCGTCGACCTTTGACCCCGAGGGCAGCCTCAGCCCCGGCACTCAGCAGGCCGCAGCAGGGGTCCAACAGGGGGACGTCGTCTCGTAAAGGGGCCAGGGATGAGCGGCGGGGAGACCCGGCACGTCCTCGTCCCCTGCCGCCGCTGGCGTCCCGGTCCAGACTGGAGTTCAGCCGCCTGATGACCCGCAGCTCTTCGGGGAGCGACTTGAGAGGATCTGGAGCTGCCGCCATTACTGTCGGTGCAGGAACTGTTTAGAAGTGCCAGCCTGTTGCCCAGTGACAGTCTTTGTTTGTCCCCTCAGATCAAATTACTGACACGCAGAGAGGCGCAGACTGCATACCTGAGTGCAACATTTAATCTGTTTATTATGATAACAGGCCTTAAAACATCCCCTGATATCTATTCCACCTCAGGAGATCCTTTCTCGTCGTAATCATCTTTTCTTAGCGCGCCTGTGTTTTCCCAACTCACAACTACTAATCCATCACACTGGCCACATGAACACTGTTGTTTCAGTCGTCAAGGCGTCTGGAAAATCACTGCAAAGAAATGTATTGTGGTGGGGAAATAATGAAGAGAAACCTGGACTCCGCCTCAGGGTTTAATGAACTGACCCTCCTCTGAGAATGTAACATTACTTATTCTGAAGGCTTAGAAATTGTTTTCTGCTCACTTTCTCCTATTGAATGTCCGCGCAGTGGCCACTAGATGGCGAGGCAGAGCCTGTGTTGTGAGGCGGTGAACGTCAGACACCGGCCTGCTGTTTTGTCCCCCAGGGATGAAAAGGACAGTCCACAAATATCACATCAAAACATAAAAAAAAAACAAACAAAAAAACCCGAATAAAAGCTCTCAGTTGTCACATTATGAGTCCGAGAATACCCTTCTAGTGCAACAAGGTGAGCATAAAGCCACATCTGACTGAGCTCTCCACAGAAATAGTCCAGTGATTTTGTTTCTCTGCACATGCAGCCTAAACAAGCTGTTTTCCCAATGCCTGGAGTGCTGCTGGCCGCCAGAGGAACTTCAAATGTAAGCTGTGTTTTTAAAGTTGACAGTAAACTAAATGAAAATTATGTAAATCACACGGAGGCAAAAAGTGTTTTTACAAAGGGTGTAATCTGGTGACTGTGCAGGCTTGAAAGAGCTGTCTTGTATTCACTGGAGCAAATAAAATAAAACACACACACACATACACACTGAAATACAGCGCGCCTGGCTGCTTATTAATTACTTTGCTTGGATTGTTTGAAATGTATTGTGAAAATGCAAATATGCCGGGGAAAAACATGTATATAGGCAAAGACATGCACGGCGTATAAATGGCGGCAGGGCCCCGGCTAGGTGGCATTTTCCTTGGGAGAGGATTCATGTTCATGTGTCAGCGGCGATGATGGTGATGCTTGCTGATAGATGATTTCTACTCGGGCTGTCATTAGCAAATGTAAACACCCCAGAGCTGTTGGAAAGGATGTGTTAAAAATAGCCTAATTAGACTTATTCTGATAACCTCGTGGTGGCTGTGCCTGACTCTCACACAACGTTCCTCCACTAAGCCAGAGCACAAATGACACTTGTGAGATCCGATGGGCTTCTTTTTGAAATATCTCTGCACCGTTTGTTGCATCAGTCCGTATATCTCACGAGGGCGAGAGCCGTAAATTCATACGTTTCTAATGAAGACTCTTGTACGGATCTCGAGGTCCATATGATTTATTTCACTCAGAGTCCGTTAATTATTCCCATATCAGAAACTCCTCATACTTCACATCTTATCCCCCCTCATGCTTCCCATCCCAATTATTTCCATTTTTCCCGGTGTTGGAGGAGTTTAAATACCAGCCTCAGCTCCTCAGAATGTGTTTTATTGCGGGGAATCAGATATTTCTGGAGTGAGGAGTCATTACCATCCGAGCAGCCCTTGTTACTGAACCTCTGTGTTATTAGTCAGCTTGTCTGCCATTCCTCCAGACTCCTCCACAGTCTCAGAAATTATTTAAATCGCACATCTTGCCCGTGGTGCCAGGCCCAATGTCGGAGCCACTAATTTGGGCTGCGTTCATCTGAGAAAGAACCGTTGGTCTGGATGCCCTTGTTTGTGTTTGTGTTTGTGTTTGTGCCGCTGTGGCTGCAGAGGGTCATCAAAGCAAAGTCAACTATATTTCTGTCCGTCTGAAGACAATATGCGCTGATGCTCCTCTGGGCAGGACATCATTTTTGTTAATCAGACAGCAGGGGCTGAGTGTGACCCGAGCTGGCACCTTAGGATCAGGCAGGCAGGGGCGGGAGGGGGGGGATGGGGAGGGAGGGAGGGAGGGGGGGGGGGGACACATGGATCATCCTGGAGTTGAGAGGCCGCTCCGAATTTGAGACAGACAACATCCTTCATCACAGCGGGAAAGAGCTGCCAGAGAATTAAACCGACAAACGGGAAAGTATGACTGACAGATATTAATGTTCGCAATTTTTCATATTATTTCTGCATCGAGCTTTGATGCATTACGCTCCCGTAGATACCTGCGGGGCCATAGCTCAGGAAGGTCCCACCTCCATCCACACGTCTTTCTGTATGCATGAGATTCTGGGGAATTCACGCTGTACAATGAGCCTCAGTGACGTCCGGCGCTGAAAGCATCCGCAGCCGGGATTTTCTCCGTATGTCTGGTAAACTGATGAAAATGCATGATGGTATTTATAGCATAAGGCCCCTAAGTCGTAGCTCACGGGTCGCATTCATCACACTGTAAAGGCAGTGAATTGATTACTGCCCGTTGACCGTGCATGCATTAGATTAGAGGGCAAATTGGCTGAAGTGAACTCTGTCTCGTGATGTGTGCGGCACCCTCAACCATTCGGAAAAATCCAGAGCGTCAAGATGAAGCTCCCATGAGCGGCGGGGGTAGCCGTGTCCTCAGAGAGTGGCCGGAGGCTCCATTGGAGCGCTGCCTCCCTGCCCTCAGTTGCTGCAGCCCTCCACTTGTCACAGTCAGTTAGCTCAGTGGAGTAATGAATACGCCGCTGTACATTTTTCATGAGGGTAGTGGGAGGGGAAAATCTGCTCCTTATAATGCTTTTAATATGGAAGTTTTCACACACGCTCTTCCCCCGCAAAACACTCCTTGGGCTATCATGATGCCGCATGAGCACGATGTTTAATGTTGGCGTTCCCCCCCCCCAGGGTGGGGTGGGGAGGGGGGGGAGTTGGCGCGATGCAATGTCACTTTCAGTGATGAATATGTTGACCAAAGCAGATATACAAGCAGCTGTAAATCACGAGTAACTCGGGAGAGCAGTTGTTGGCTCTGTGTTGAAAGGAGGAAGAAAAAAAAAAACGAAACAAAAAAAAAAACCTTAAAAAACCCCCAAAACAAAA
Organism: Blennius ocellaris; assembly: GCF_963422515.1. Classification (NCBI taxonomy): domain Eukaryota; kingdom Metazoa; phylum Chordata; class Actinopteri; order Blenniiformes; family Blenniidae; genus Blennius; species Blennius ocellaris. The sequence continues at coordinate 5,607,530 of NC_137662.1, forward strand.
CAACTTTATTCAGTCACTTCAAGAGGTGATGAAGACACATCATTATAGTAATGACGAAGGTGAGCAGGAAGCACACCCATGAGGCTCCGAAAATGGAGCACGATTAGGTCTGAAAGAGAAGCACACAACGACCCAAAGATGAATGAACACACAGGGTAATCAAGGACTAAATAATTAGGCACATGATTCATATTGACGTATTTGTTTGGGTTTTTTTTTTTTCCCATAATGAAAATTTTGAGAAGCGTTTAACGATTATAAAATATCAACAAGGTAAGAAAAGGACTGATGATACCAACGGTGGAACTCTTTGCACATAAGCAGGGAGCCGATATAGAGATTAACACGTGGGAAACTTAAAAACCATGTGATCGTCTTCAGGTTCAGGAGGAAACGTGTCGACTCGCCACAGTTTATCCATCTTCTGGAGAAGGAGTGGCTCCCTGCTGGCACCTGCTGAAAGGAAGTGAGTCCTAACCTTCAGATAGCAAGAGGAACCAATAATCAGGGGGGAGGGCAAATAGAGCGCAGAAAATCTTTCCTCACAGTGAAAATAAACAAATGTTTACAGTTTACAGTCAGACATTTTTCATAATTTTGACTGTATATTGCCCACACAATAGTTTTTCATGACCACATTTAATTTCTTAGTCTCTGCTCCATACAGTTATCGTGAAATATTGATATGACAGGCCGTGGTGTTTGGGTGATCTGCCAGTCTGACGTCAGGCAAAAAGGTTGTTTTATGTCGTCTCTGCTTTCAGGGACATTTCTTGCTCAGCTTCAAGGTGTCTAAAGGAGGCACACAGGATACCACTCCACCTCTCTGCTTTTGATCTGTGCCGTAATAACACTTCTCTGATTTTCAATTACAAGAGAAGACGCTGCATTAGGCAAAGACACACCGAAGGTAATGGACTTCTTCTGTTACTCCGAAAGATGGACTCGTCCCCCGAGACGGAAGCTTCCATTATTAAACCTTCAGCACCTCGGCTGCCTCCGTTCCCTCGGACCAAGGTGAAATTAGCTGATTTTGAAACTTGAGCACGGAACAGAAGCTGCGGCGAGGTATCACACAGTCTGAGCTGCCTCTCTGTTCGGTCCGGCTCATTATATTCTTTAGGAGGGTCAAAAAAAACACACACACACACACACACTCTGCAGGGTAGTTTGCACTGCCTATCTACACAAATTCCTTATAGCTTCCATATACAAAAAATATCCCAAGGGGAGGAGGGAGCAGCATGTGAGCCGGGGGCTCATAACATTCAGCGGGCACTTTGACAGGACGTATCAAGACCTGCATGATGAATTACCATGCGAGGTGCAAAGAAAATGGGGGGGAAAGAACACCCCAGGATGAACGTTGTGTTGCAAATACCAACACTTAGTATTCCACCGGGCCGAGACAAAAAGCTGCTTCCTTTATGATAACCTAACAATCCACAATAGCATCTCCCGTCCTGACAGCGACTTATGCAGATGTGTGTGTGGCTCTGTGCTGCTCCGCCGGATTGAACGCTCCCCGCCTCTCTTGAAGAGCGTTCAGCAAGCAGGTCACATTGGCCGCCTGCTGTGGATGAAATGCTGAAACACCGTCTTCCTTGATGCTCCAAAAGCCTGATCACTCACCGACGAGCCCCGGAACGGCCTGTGATTGATAGAGCCCGATTGAGCCCGATTGAGCCTGATTGAGCCCGCGGTCGGCCCAGCAACTCGTGTCGTTTCTAGAAAATGGGAGATTTGCCTTCGCCCACATTAAGATGACTTCTTAACTCTAAAACAAATCCGCGCCAGGCGTTCGCTTTGGTTTGGTGGGAAAAAAATAAAAAAATGTTTTCGTAGGACCCCGGCCGTGGTTAATCGAAACGTATCTGTCAGAGCGGGAAGACGACTCGCCGCAATGATGAGCGACGCTCTCATCTTGGAGGCGAGACGAGGCAGAGAGGTGAGTCTGAAAATGTGACTATCGGGCTAATGGCAGAGGAGGAGGGCTCGAGATATAATACCGAATCCATAAAGGACAATTTCGGGCCTCAGACTCTTGAGACCCAGGCGCTCAATCATGAAATGATTCACTCAGATTGATCAAGGAGCGTCGTAATCACATGGGAATGTTACATGTGGCTCCGAGGAGGACTCGCCGAGGTGTCAGGAGATTCAAAGCTGGATTTAATGGATTTGAGGTGATGTGCTTAGAAATCATTTCAGAAGGTGCAAATAGAATCCTCAAAGCATTTCACCAGCATTTAGCAGCTGTCCGGAGAAATTAATGTTCGGAACAGTGGAATCTGCAGGAATAAATTCGCCATCCGAGAAACAGAAGGCTGGAATTTACTCAGTATTCTCACAGCAGACATTCAAAGGGCCCGGCTCTCTGAAGGGAGAATCCGAAATCTACTAATGAAGCTCACTGTTGATAACAGTCCCATATTAAGCAGAAAGCCTAAATGCACTTACAGATAACGGGGCCGTCTTTTATTTAAAGCAATTCCGGTTAGAAGCTCAGTGCTCCCTCTGAAATTGAAATAAATGCTGCAAATGTGACATTAAATATTCATAACCTTCAGCTGTCATGCAGCTCTTCATGTTTCAACACAAATGTGCAACCAAAGCCACGGCCCTGTGTAATTATTCACTCCTAACAAGTGAGGAGCCCATGAAGGTGGATTATTACGGCATTACGAGAGCGGAGCCTCCGTGTAGCTGGTAGCCGGAGACGTGTCAACTGCTTTCTGCAGATATTACTTATCAACGTTCACAGCGCTGACTTATAAAGATGCAGGCAGGGAACTGGAATATTTCCTTATTTCCCCCCGTCTTACGGGCTCAAAGAACAATTTCACCTCTGGCAAATCATTTGTCTCACAAAGTAGTGCGTTTGAAAAGACAGCAGACGGATAGGGCCGCTGACTTACAACTATGTGCTCGTGTAAAAGAAATCATGAAAGCAAACTCCTGCCATCAAAACTTTAGATTGAATTGGTCGCTGAAGTGGTTTCGTCTCAAGCTTCAATCGTTGACGTCTTGATTCTGCACTTTAAAAAAAAGTGCAGATCCACTTTTTCTTCTTCTTTTTTTTAAAGAGAACTGAATATTATCTCCTATTCTGTCTCATATTCTTCAATTTGTAACAAATTTAAATGCTTGATCACTTCAGCTGCTCGTTCTCAATATTCAACCTTTAACACCACTTCTACTGAAAAGGTCCACTGAGTTAAATCACCGACATGCAGCATCGACTGCTCGTAGTTTCACACTGGTCTCGTTGTCTTTTCGTCCCGTTCGCAGTCGATCGCCTTCAAAGGAGGTCTGTGATAAATTCATGTCACCGCTCTCTTGGAATTTGATGCAGTTCACGTGCAATTCATATAATCATGGCACGCAAAAGCCACAAGATCCATCTTTACTTCTCAATGCATGCATGATATTGGACCGTGAGGGGAAACCTTATTTTCTACACACGCACAGGGAGAAGGTACAAACTCCACACACAAAGGCTTGGCCATTATTTGAACTCAAATCTTTTCGCTGTGAAGCGAGAGCACAAAACCACTGTGGTCCTTTATTTTCCACCAAACTCTCATACTGGCATACTGTTTTTTTGCTTTTTTGGGGGGTTTTGTTTTGGGTTTTTTTGCAGAATGTTTGCCGAACTGTTAACAGAAGTCATAGCAGAATATTCCTCAATTTCCAGCACGTTTCAATGTGCTTTTTGTGTGCATGTTCCCAACGGTTGTGGTTCTACTTACACACCGAAAAGAAAACAATAGTGGAAAACAGGCACCTCAGATAGTAATCTCAGTGCCTCACCTCTTAAAGTGGCAGGCAGTCATTTTTTTATTATGTTTTTTTTTTTTAATGCATTTAATGTAAATGTAGGATGAAGACATAAGAACATTTTTTATGGTCTTCATCATTTCACCTCATGTGCAAAGTGCACCAATATGTTTCCCCCCCTTATTTGTGTTCTGATGAAACTGGAGTTCTGAGTTTCTCCGGTGTTCCTGTGACTCTTATCCTACAAAGGTAAAAGACACCTGTTAACTCACATCAATAGACATTATCGCCCCCTACTGTCAGCAGTGTGATCCAACAGCACAATGTTGATTTTACTTCTTTTAATCTCCGTTCCCCCTCAGGCAAATGCCTCCGACCCAGAAAATATGCTGTCCCAACAGTTCAGAATCGCTGCCCCGGAGTATTTATACGTTGATCTAATCGTGCCATGTTTTTCAGCATTCACTTGCAGAATGATAAAATAATCCAATGAAACAATGAGAGGAGGCTTCTCTTCAATGCAGAAATGACGAAAAGGTTTCACAAAGCGCACTCAGCAGATTAGGGGGCCGCAGCAATCAGCTTTAGAAGAACTTTGAAATATTCATTTCACTGCCTCCCACAAGTGAATGTGGTAAACTAATTACATGGTTTTCAATTAATGATTGGCTGAGAAATATATCATGGAAATCCAAAAGGGAGGAGTGTGACAGAAATCCAATATGCTATAAGATGATAAAATTAGTCACAGAAAAAAAGAAAAAGCAGTCACTCATCATCTGAGTTGCTCAGCTCTTATTCTTTTATGGATGTGTTGAGTCCTAAATCCTTAAATGCATCATCGCATCACAAATACAAACCCGCTTCAACTGGATTACAACAAATTTTGGAAACCTTTAAGAAAACAGTGTTAACAATGCGATGCCTGGCAGGGCAACATTTTTTTTTTTTTTGCTGTTGTTGGGGAACACACACTTTCCTGATATAAATTATTCAGCGCAGCAACAAATAATCAGGAAACGGCATTGAGTTGTAGAAAAGTGTCCTCTGCTGTCAAGTGCAGGCACCATAAGCTGGTAATACCTGTGCAGCTCTCCTGTTTTTAAATCATCCGACTGACTCAAATCTACCTGCAAACATATGTCCACATTTCATCTTTACATTATTTTGATCTATAAGACCAGAGACACAATATAAAAGGTAAAAAAAAACTAAATAAAAAAACAAACAAACAAAAAAAACCTCTGATTTTCAAACAAGTTTCAATCCAATTTTTTTCTGCGGTGAAACGTTGAACTTAAGCCGTCGAGTCATGGTCCTGAATCCTGTCTGACTGCATTGTGGGTAATTTTTCACCTCCTCTGTGATAATCTCAGCAGCAACCCTCTATTTCAGGGAGAACTCGCAGCTCCTGGAGTAATTTGCTTCCAGCCCAGCGCCGTAATCTTACATTTTAGAGAGAGATGCTCCAGGTTGTTTTCCGTTGGACACAGACGCCCTCTCTCTCGCTCTCTCTCTCTCTCTCTCTCTCTCTCTCTTTCTTTAATCAGCTCGGTGTGAAATTTGTCAAGGAAAAGAGAAAGTTTAAAATGTGTTTATTTAACTGACTGACAAAAAAAAAAAAGTGTTTCCTGCAACGCGAGAAGCAAAAATAGACCAGTGGGAATTCATCCTTCCAACAGCAGTGGATGTTATTGATATTTAATAAACAAAAAAATTATGAAGAAATGATGTGATTTATTACACTGCATTTCAGAAAATCATAGCCATTAATATTTACTGACTACTCCCACTTAATTTCCCTTGTAATTATGGCGAGAATAAAACCAATTGACCAAATCATGAGGTTGGCTGTGTATCGGCTGGGGATGGTTTGATGCAGACATGTGGCCTTGGATCAATATTCAGAAGACTGTTGTTTGCATTTCAAATAGGGGATCTTAGGTTATTGACAGTATGTGCTTGTTTTAACTCCTGACAAGCGTCTGTTCCTAAACCCCATCCAGCGGTTTACTTAGCTCAGTCTGGGTATTACCAATGGTGACATGAAATGTGTTTATGGTTCATTAAAAAGAGGTTTAGAGGAAACATCTAATGCTCACATGTTAACGGATTAGGCCTGTGTGGTGAAGAGAACCACTTAAGGGAGGATTTTCCCAACGATGACCTGCAGGAGGCCAGCTGATCCTCAGCCTCCTTTGTGTGAGTGTCCGCGGCTCTTTGTGTAACTGCACGCCGAACAGGCTCTTAACCGTCTCAAGAACCCTAATTTCAAGTGACGGTGCCGTCCGATTGCTATAAATGAATAATGAATTTCATCACCTACTGTTATGCGAGCTCATTTTATCTGGGCGCAGCAGCACACATTGTCCAGAGCAGGGCAGAGGCCTAATTACATGGTTACAGCTTTGGGGAGACCAGACTTAATCTCCTATGGGTTCCTCCAACAGATGTGTCCAATTAATGGCCTGTTTTGAGTTTAGATGCCTACTTCTCTGGGGATTCTATTTCAAAGTAGAAAGGCGCTGGCCTCGTTTCCGATGAGTAGACTTTATATCCCGTCTTAATCACAGCCTTCTTCTGTCCAATCGTAGACAAATCCCGTCTTGAATAACTGCTGGAATATGAAAGGATGTAAGACCAGCTGTGAATGTTAATGACAGTGGGCCGAGCAGACCGAGGCCGCAGATAGCACCCCTGGTAGGAATCATCACTTCACGGGCTGAAACACAGCAGGTAAGCTGCTTGGGAAACGAGACGTTAGGGAGTGTTTTCCGGCAAAATGAAAGAATATAGAGATGACTTGGCCGCAATTCTTCTAAACGGAGGAAAAGTGTGTGTGTGTGTACGTGTTGAACAAGGATTAGACGACGGGAGAGAAAAATCCTCCAATCATTTGCCACTTGTATGCATGAGCACAAGTCCCACTATCTTGAGTGAATGAGTTTGGCTTGAGAGCGCCCTTACAGTCATCGGAACAGAAGAGTTGACGCCCGGCCACAAAGCCCTTAATAGATGTGTGCCGCGGCTCCCCCGCCGCGTTGAGAGAAGCCTGTCACGTAGCCTGTACATGCATTTAGGCTGATTTACCTCGATCCTGCCGGCCGTCCGAGAGGCACGTCTCACTGCTGGAGATGCGGCGTCGTTGTTCTGGCAACCTCCCGATCAAAGAGTTTCCACAAGGGCGGCCGCGCACTCGCGTCGGGTGACAAAGGGAGCGCCGCGCCGCCGATGCGAACACAACGGCCAAAGCAGAAGCACAACATCTGGACGTGTTTATGGCCGCCTGCCTTCAGGTGCTCATAAACCGCCTAAATCATGAATCGTCATCGTGATCCGCCGGTCGAAGGGCCTCGTGGCTCTGTCGTGGCTCTGTCCTCGTGTTCTCACTCTTTCACTGAGAACACGGGCAAGAAAATCCACATGCAGCAAGTCAGGTCAGCTTTCACGTTCTACACTGTGTCATCCAGTCTGGCCTCGATAACGGTTTTTTCAGGATGATCCAAACGCACCTCAGGAGTCTGTCTCACGTCTTCCTTTCAGCCTCTTGCTGATTCTGCATCGCGAAAATGAGTTAATATCCCCAACTTATGACAACGTATGAAATATTAACCCCCGTAAACTGACACCATCCAAAACAGAGAAATGTTTATCTCTGGAGTGGATTTTTGCTCGGGCGTCTGTCACACTCAAAAGGTTACCGGTGCTATCTGAAAATGCCGAATCGTTTATCCTGAAGTCTGCGCCCATCACTTCGTCTCAGTATTATTTGATGATTCAATTGAAACTTTCAACATTTTTATTCATTTGTGAGTCTGTTAACGCAGAAAGAAAAACCATCACTGACACACAGCTAAAAGCTAAACAAAGAAAACAAAAGGTACTATTTGGACATTTACAGAGCACAGATTGGCATTTATTTGAAACATGAACACAGAGTACCAAGAGAAATACAAAAAAGCACTTCCAAATCAAAGCACATTTGAACATCCAAAAAGAGATAAAAGGAATCCGGAAACAGTCGAGTCCTCTTGAATATCCGTCTGCGTTCCCGCCGCTGCTGTTCTCCCCGACTCGCCGCCTCCTCGACGCAAAACGACCGCACGTGGTTCGCGCTGCACGCCGGCGGTGGAGGGACGGGCGCCGCTCATCGAGACACTGAGGTTTTGCACCTTCAAAGACAGCTGTGTGTGTTGCTATACATTCTGTTGTTTTGTTGACCTCTGGTCCAATACATTGCTTAATAAAATACAGAGGCTATAAAAAATATTTAGTTCATCATTATCGACCTCTATATTTTTTTTTATTATATATATATATATATATTCATAAATAATTAAATACATAGATAAATAGATAATCTGTGTGTGGATTATAAACGTTCATAAAAGCCTTTTTTTTTCTTCTTCTTTTTTCCCCAGTAATACAGGAGTGACTAGAGTATAAATGCTGAGATGCTGGAGGGCTGCTGTCCGACCCTGATGTCCGCTGGACTGGGTGAAAGGCTGACAGTGTACATGTGGACTGGCGCTGGTGTTGCGTGCCGACGTCTCCCCGCCTCGCCGTGCCCGTCTCTAGCTCCGCTGGCACTCGTTCTTGCTGCAGGTGGCCTGACGCTCGATCTGCCACGTGCCCTCCTCGTATGTGCAGTAGCAGATTGTGCACTCGTCAATCTTCACCTCCCGGCCGGCCGGTATCACCGACGTGTCCGCGTAGCAATTTGGACCTGGAGGCGGCACAGGAGAAACACGGATGTTAGTGCAAAACCACAAAAAAATTTATATATATATATATATATATTTATAGATATACTTTTTAAAATGTATTTATATAAATAAAAATACAGTGGGAATTCAAATTGGCCTTTAAAAAAAAAAAAAAAGTCTCTCTTGTGTTTGTGACGCTGTGCAACGTTATCAAGGTCAGAGTGAGTGGAAACGCCTGATCTGTTGTTACTCCGGTCGGCTCAAATGACCAGACGCCTCATGACGGGTCCATTGTTGTTCCACAGCTAAAATACATGTTCGGAAAAAAAAGAAAGAAAGAAAGATTCATCCTTGTGTATGGAGTCACTCCAAAGCAGGGGGGGGGGGGGACAACAACAACAACAACAACAACAAAAAACCTGTAATGGAGGTCACGCCGGCCTGTGTTTTGTGCACCTGGACGACCAAGGATACTCGGCGCGGAAAGAAATACAGTTTAAGGACTGAATGCACGGTTCAAAGTCACATTGCTTTGTGCTGCCCGAAGGATCGCGATCACTTTGAAATTCCACAAATTCACCCTTGTCAGTCTGGATGAAGCTGAATTATGAAATGCAACCTGTAAATTCTGCTGCCTGTGGAGGAGAAATCTCCCCATTATCACTCCTGTCTCATGTGGCGACTGACATTTAATATCAGATGAAGCAGCCTTTGAATAACCAATCCAAGCAGAGCCAGATGATGCAAATGCCTTAAGACAGACAGCCACTCACATTTAGAACTATCGGGAATAAACGACAAACCTGTAACTCAACACAGGCGTTTACAGGACCACTGTGGAAAACATTGGTGTGTCTACGTGCAGAGTCCAGATGTAGAATTCAAATCTTAGTGGCTTCAGTGTGGAATACTCACTGAGCTTTTCACTCCTCTCCGCTGCTCACTAAGCTTCCTCGCCACGTTTCGAGGCCCTGAACACGTAAAACCCAACTGCAGAACATTTCTCAGCCCCAGTCAGCCGCAATCAGCAGCCAAGAAAACTCTGTACCACTCAAAATTCACATTCAAAGTATTCCACAGCTGCCCGTTTGTTGTGCTCACGCCAACATAGGAACAGTGTCATTTCTTTTGTTTTCACAGAACACTCAACATGGTCTATATATTTGGAGTGTTTGGCTATTTTTGGATGTGATTGGGTTTCGATTTCGAGGTAAAATGCAAAAGTGTGGTTTTGGGCGTCTGTTTACAGCCTCCCAAAAAAACAGCTGTAGTGTAAACAGGCGAACGCTTCCAGAGAGCATGAGCTCCATGGCTGTAGTAAACTGATGTACATTAGTAACAATGGCCGCCTCTAGACTGCCATGACTCACAAGCCGTATTCTCCTGGGTTTTGGGAGCTTTATCGTTGACAGACATCGTAATAGCAATCCAACGTGGTCGTCTGTGCGTACGACGATCCGTGTTCCTCCATTGTTAATGTTTAGTATCTTGTTCTCTGCATGTACGTGTGTGGCTCCATTATAAAAAAAAAACAAAAAAAAAACAAACAACAGTGTCAACTCATGTTTTCAGTTCGTCATTATCAACATTGACCAATTGTTTCTCGCCGATATAAATTGTTAATTCAGAACCCGAGCTGAGCAACGGTGTTTGGTAATGGAAAATAAATGCTAATGGACTTATTTTTATATTGTCCATTTTGCTGCTGCTGATCCAACATATTTACTTCAATCACACACCGATGGTGTCTGCAAGTTGCCCGCACACCAGCGAGAGCAATGGAGAGCCCAGCGTGTTGCCCAAAGGCACTGCGACACCCGGCGAGGGCGAGATGAAGATCTTACTGCAAATCCCAAGGCTGGAAAACCGCCTGCTCCACCAACTGAGGCATTTGGGGCGTCCTCCTATGGAGCTATGAGACTATTTAACGTTTCGCTTTAAAGTAATTATGCATTAAGTAGATGCAAAAAAAAAACAACCCACCTTTTTTTTAATTAAATTATCCAATTTCTAATAATATTATTGACCAGCAAGCCCTGGAATTGTTATGAAATCTCATCTAAAAAAATAGGATAAACAGAATAGAATAGAATAGAATAGAATAGAAATACTTTATTATTCCCAGAGGGAAATTCATTTTAAAACAACAGAAGCAGAGTGAAATCCTCACACAAAACTAAACTGCCATCAGTTATGCGATAAATTCTAAGCATTTATCGGTTTTTCCAACATTCTTGGTTGATAATTTATCCAATTGTGACATAACGCATAAAAATAATCTGAAATTTTTTTGTTATCTTAACTCGCTATTAGCCAGTTCTAGTGAGTGTGCTGAATAAGAGTCGATCTGTCTTAATACAATAAGCAATGCTCAAATATGCACAGGCTCTGCAGATATTCTTATATACTGGGTAAAAGACTTGCAACATATGCAACATATCTCAGCTTTGCACAAAGACTGGTGGCAGGAAACCTTCTATGTAAAAATACATTGTGGAATGAAAGCCAAAGGGACACGTGCTAGTTTGAAAGTGGGACATTTCTTTTTGTTTTCCCGCTACTTTTAGATTCCACATCTGTTGCAATGACCAAATTTCCATATGGAGTTCAACGCAGTCGGTTGGCAGTCTCATCTTGTTCCTTCATGACATCCCAGTGAACCTGAGTGCAGTCAGTCAGGGAAGAAAATGAGCAGGAGAGACTGAATGTGCTGCCCTTCATTTCATTTCTCTCAGCGGAGAATGGGCTCTTATATCGGGGCTTTCATTGATTGTTTCCCAAAATAGTGCTCTGGTTTATGGGAATACAAGAGGCAAAGGGGAAAAAAAAAAAAAAGATGCATATGACAGGCATGAATTTGTAATGAATCTTGTTGGTGGACTTTTTCTGACAGGAACTCATTTGCATTATCTTTCACACAGTAAATGTGAGGTGCCACGTACGTTGAGAGGAAATTCTAATTGCACATGCAATGAGTTCAATAGTGCGAGAGCCGACCAACCGCTCCGACGGGCTGCACTTAAAAAAAAAACCCAACCTGCAAACCGTCACCTAGCGACAAACAAGTGGATCCCACGGATCCCACCGGGCGTGACGTCACGTCTTAAACGGCATTTTGCTCGGCTCGACGTACGGCGGCGTCGGGCCACCGGGGAGCTTCTGTCTGCACACACCGCCTTGACTCACCCATTCAGTCACTTCATCTTCGCTCTGCTCCCGCTGCACACAACGCCGCTGCTCCATTTGTCGCTTCTAATTGCGTTTACAAATGTCACTTCCTTTATTCTTTCCCCACATTATTTCCTAATCACATAATCAGGAGTCTGCATGGATTATAAACATCCTAAACGGATCTGGCCACAAGTTACAGCACACGATCAAAAGAAGAAGCTTTTTTTTTAATTTTTTTATTGCAAACCCAAAATCCGAGATGCACTTTTTTTATAATATGATTTCTTTTTAGTTGTAAGTCGAGCACCTCAGGTGTCTCCACATATTCAAAAGGCAGGAGAGGCACATGGAATGAAAATGAGCACAAGAAACATTCGAGGAATGTTTTCATTATTTTTTCAATCACTGTTGTACATTTATTTTTTTTTTTGTGAATATCTCAACTGAAAAGCCACGTAGAAAAATGAAATCGATGTGGTCGTACTTCATCCAGTTCACCTTTAAAAAAAAAACAAAAAAACAAAACAATCATCCTTGACTCATTCAAGTCAGGGTGTGAGAAAAAGGTAGATGCATTTAGAAAGGGAAAATATCTCTGCGGCTTAATGTTCTTATATTCAAGAAGTAGCTTGCTAGATTTATGTGCCAATGCAGACGGTGGGATACGCTTTATTTTTTTTAATCAGTGTTTATTCAAAATGAAAAAAAAAAACCTGCACTTCTGCTTTAAACGGATCAATTTTAAACCAAACCATCAGAAATACTAAAACCACTTTAAAAGTCATTGCAATGAGAAACAAAGCTTTTTTTTTATGTGCCAGAAATGCGGTAACCTGAGGAAATAATACAGTTATTTGATTGAAATAAACACTTTATTCATCGTCACAACAGCACAACCACTTCCACCCTTAACAAGACAAGCTACAGAACTACCTCAATATGAGAAATTGAACTCAAAAACTTCAATTGAATAAATATCTGGGAACAACGGAGCTGCAGCAGTGGCTCAAGGCTCCAGTCTGAGATACAGCAAGAGGTTGAAGGTGTTCCTTCACCGTGGAGTCGAACTACCAGGCAGGGTGATAAAACGACTGTCCTGAGGCTTCTTGCTTTCCTACTGATGTCTGGATTGTATCTTTCCTACTTTTTCCTTGGGTTTTTTTTTTTTTTCTTCCCCCAGTTTGCTGGATTTGCCAGGTGAGGGCTGAGCGGACATTTATCTCAAGGAAATGTTAAAACTATCATAAATAGTCCTTATTTATTACTCTCAATCAGATATCTCATTCTTTTCCGAATGAAATGGATGATCGATCGCAACACTGTCAACTGGCGGACACATACATATTATCCTTTGGTAAAGGTATCCTACTTCCTTCTCTTCGGTTGTACAAAAGGTGGTATTTTTTGGGGATGTTAGATATTGTGGTTGGATGTTTCCCACTCATTGTAAAATATTTTGCTGAGTTTCCCAAAGGCAAAATATTTAAAATGTCTATTTATCCCATTTTCCCCACAGTATAGCAATATAATAGGTACTGTGCAAACGTTTTAAGCACATCTGAAAGACATGCTATTGTTCCACCATGCAATACCAAGAAGGAAGCATCTGAATGCTTCTAGTTTTACTGCGCAGCAGAGTACCAACGTCCCAGTCGCATAGCGAGCGTCAATGTGTGCTATCTGGGGGTAAACGCTGAGACATTAGGTCCAGCCGTGACGATATAGCCTCCACAGAGTCCCCATTTCAACATACTGGAGACTGTTTTGGGATCACATGAGGAGACGGAGGAGATTGAGCCTCCGTTAACTGAAGATCTTAGTTCTGGAAGCTGTTTTTCGAAATCCTCCCACATCATCCTTTACCTGGAGGAACTGACAGCGCCGGGTGGCTGATTTATCATCTGTTCATTCACTGCAGTGATGCAAAGGAAAATTAAGACTTCTATATTTGAGAGCAGTCTTACATTGTCTCCCTTCCCTTAATCCTTTGTACAGCGCTTTATATCCCTGCTACCACTTGAAAATGTTGAATAAAATAAGTCATTGGCTGGATTTAATCTCGTATCTGTTTGGAGAGTTGTGGCTAAGATTCCTCTAAATAATTTAGCTGCACAAGCCCCTGTGGCCCCAAGGATAAAGCACTGGCCTCCCACACTGAGGATTGTTGGTTCAAGACTGATTTAGGGGGGTAAAACCTTCAATCCTCATCCGAAAGGTTTGGAAGGTTCCTGAATCGGACTGAAGTTAGCTTGTGTGTATCTGGATGAAAAGCAAATGTCCTTGAGAAGCAAATGAAATCATTTTTAAACATAGTCTGGTGCAGTCGGTCGTAAATATACAGTTATAAATTATCAGTTATAATTTTTAAGGACGCTCGAGTACGAGTACCAATACGAGTACTTATTTAAATGCGATAAAGCTGAATTCATTCTCCATATGCAAATAATAATCGAAGGCCATAGCCTTCGATTATCATTATAATCGAGATCACCTTGGCACAACCTCTATGTCGACGTTATGTGCCTCCAAGGGCCTTACTGTCTGCAGAACACATAGTGTCTATCTACAAACTATCTATGTGTACTGGACACTGGAGACCGAGGGACTGAGCTCGTTGTTGATGAGCCTTTCAGAGTCAAGAAAAGCGCTATACGAAATCAATGCCTTGTTGTCATTATTATTATTATTATGCTCTAATCATGTTCAGCATGTAGCATCACTGGTGCGTGAGCCCTGAAACTCTTTAGCATGTAGCATGTAGCATGTAGCACGGCTTGGACTAAATTCTTCCGGATCCGCTGAGCAGTTTAAATTATTATTATTTTTATTTTTTTATTTTTTTTTGGCTCCAGCAAATTATCCTTTAATACAGTCAATGTACAATAATTGTAAATTACACCATACAGACATGTGATTTTAATCCAGGCAACATGTGAAGAACATTGTTAACTTGTGGTACCCATTCACTGGCCAGTGTGCTGATAAAAAGGCAGCTTGCGGGCCTCTTTCAATATCACATGCCTTCTGGTTTGTTGGTTTGTTTGTTTGTTTTTTAAATCTGGCATGGACATTCACATTAACTCATGGATGCTTAAGGTGATGGCAAATATTTATGTTAATACTACATTTTTCAAGGTAACAATCATGATAAGATCACAAATTCTCAATAATGCAAATTTCCAACAATGCACAACCGGATTAAAAAAAAATGCACGTTTATTCTCATTAAATAATTATGTATGTTAATAAAGTTTTTATGTGCAGAAATCAAAGATAACTGTGACCCTGTTTGGTGTGGGTAGCCATCTGTCCATGTCATTCTAATCAATGGGATATTTTCTGAACGCCATCAAGGAGAGATCTTCTCTTTCGGCACATGCTTGGTCTTACTGAAAGATGAACGGATTTCATTGTGACCTTAGGAAATCATCCATCCCCTAGACCACTTTAGTGGCCAGTGAACCACAGGGCAAAAAGAGAGACAGATCACCAATCATGCTCAATATTGTATGCATACAGTTAATTTAGATATATCAATTTACCGAACCTGATGCTGCATTGTTGGTGGGAGCAGTTTAAATTATTAAGTAACATTGTTCAAACTCTGCTGTTCCAACAGTGATTAAGTCGCTGGTGTTGTACAAACTACTGTATCGTTCTCCTCCACTTGATATGTTTTGTCACAGAATAGACCTCATTCACGATCACATCGTAACCCTCCCGCGCGCAAACCACCATGGGATTGTCTGCGATATGGGTACTGGAGACATGCTGCTAAGATTATTGCCGTCTCTGGTGAAACGGGCAATTTTGCCGGTGAACAACAGTTATGAGGCTCTACGGCGACATATGGTCACTGCTGTGGCTTTAGTGCTGGCAAAGGAGAGCCGGAGGAGACGCACGTCGCTCTTGTGAGGTGGTATTTATACACATGGCGGCGAGTACCGCAGGGTATCCCACGTGGCCGAATTCTGGAACGTCATTGTGGATATAGTCTATTCACAGTTAGTCTTACTTTTATCATTCGCAATAATATGAAAAACTCTCCAAACCGCAGTCAATGATCATCTTCTCTTGCGTTGTTGCTGATGGATGACGTCACGTATGACTCGCCAGGATTGTTATCAGGGAGTATCCGAGCGCTATCGGACCCTTCTAATCAGGCTGTTTTCACATTACATCCTGTTTTGTTTTGTTTTTTTCCACCACAGTGTAAATTTCCAAAACAAAAGTGAGTTAAAAATAATCCTTTGATGACTAGAAATGTGGACACATGCAATGCTGCGGTTGTCAAACATCGGATTTTCGTGGCTTCTCCCACCTACGCCCGGTCTGCCATGAGTCATCGACTGCTTTTGCATCTCACGATAGATTTTCCACTGACCGTCATCACCATGCTCTTCGGACCACTGAGTGACCACTCATGTGCCTGTGCGAGAGGAGCGTTTTCAATCAGAGAGTCCGAGCTCCCGTCAGGGACCAGTCACTTCCTGGGATTACAGTGATTACACCGAGTTGTTAAAGGCCCACACAATTATTCTTATTCTGGGAATTGGATGTTTAACTCAAGTTTCTTTTTCTCCTGTCTCGATACGCGACTCTTTTTTTTTCGGCGCACACGTGAGAGGTATTCAATTACCCCCCCCCTCCCGTGATGGGCTGCACCTCTAGTGAAAGTGTATGTCTGGCTGAGGGCGGCGTAACTTCAAGGTTGGAGTGTGAGGTGTGCATTTAAAGAAAAAACACAAAAAGAAAATTAAGCACTGTTATGTGGCACTTTAATATAGTTTTGAAGTGCACCCCAAGGGACTGTTCTTTTCCATTGCTGTTCGTCAGGAAATTGGCTCTCGCTAATGGAAATGCTGTTGGGTTGGTTGCGGCTGCTTGAGATGCGGAGCCCTGTATGTGGCCAGGAAACATGTGCAGGACACACTGCGGGAGCCCGGCTTGGCTTGGTACCTCCTCTAAAGTGACGGCATCACCATTATATAGACATAAGCGTCTTCCTTGTAACGTGACGGCGTCGGCTCTTCTGGTGTGACGGGAGGCTTTCTGTCCTGAGAATGTGCCTTCGTCCTCCACCAATAAAGAAATACTCATAAATCATCCATTATCTCTGCAGCCGCACGGCAAAATATAAACACTGCGGGAATTGCTTCCACAACATCAGGTATAGCATAACAATGGCCATTTCCTTAGACTAACAAGGTCTTGAGCCACTCTGTTGTATAATTAAGATGCTGATAAATGGGGAGTCTTTCGGCTGGAGCCGCCGCGTTTCATTGGACGGGGGCACCCAGTAGGAGCGCGCGAGCACATCAATCAACGTGAACAGTTTGCCGAGGCCTGTCAAAATGTCAACCCGAACACATTTATAAGTCCTCAGATGAACACGCACACACCCTATCTGAATAACAACCCATCCTGTGGCCCGGGCTGCTGTCGCTGCTGATTCATCATCATTAGCAGCATTTAGAACACAGAGTCTTCAGTAAAAGACGCTAATGTCGAGGATACGGGGACGTAAAAATATAATCCCATGCGCCACAACATATATCAAAAGCAGGCCCGTCTGAGGCTGGGATTAAACCGCAGCCTGTCATGCAGTCACTCACAGTTGCGCAAGCACTCATTTGTGTTAATTAATGCATGGATTCTGTGCCACTGTGCTTACTCATTCCTGTCGCCCCATTATTCTGCCATTCATATCACACCCACCCTTTTGTCATTGCTTCATTAATATAATATATCCCCATCTCTGTATTTATCTCTGCTTCTCTGAGGCAGAAGGGTGTTTTTTTTGTTTTTTTCCTCCCTTCAGCACATCAGGCTTCACAAGAGCTTTTCAGCAGCACCGGAGAGGCAGAAACAAATGGAGTGTGCATGTGCATGAACAGTTGGACCCAAACTGTCACTACAGCATGTTCGGAGTTGGCACGGGAAGAGCGTGAAAGAGATAGCCATTAGCACCTGTGGCTTTTGGCTCTGTAACGGCTCCAGATAATGGACGAGGAAACGAGGACATATTCCCCATCATCACACCCCTTTAATTCTGAAATGTTAAAAACCTGCAGAGCCACATCATAAAGGTAATGGAAGGAGAAGAATAGCAGAAATCACTCATCTTAATGCACTTCTTGAGTAGATTTGCATTATAAATGCATAATAAAAAGGCCTTGCTTTTTATAGGCAGGAAGTGGGAGATCTTCGCTGGGAGAGACTATAATTTAACAGCGAAAACGAATGAATTCCTTTCAGGGACGTGCGGCAAGACGGCCCCGCCGTCCTCCCACTCGAAAATACGAACGGGCCGGCGCCAAGGACGCGGACAGGAAGTGCCACCTCAAGTAAATGTTGGTTCGCATATGTTTTCCCCAGCGACTGTGCCCACTGATTATCTCTTTGGCTGAGCCGGCCAGCTGCACACAAGTGAGCACGACTGTCATAACCGATGTCCTTCACGGGGGGCACAGCCACAAACCCTCGCCAGCCGTCCAGGTGAAAGAGCAGCTCACTGGGAGACTTTCCTTCACTGGAACCTCATAAAACAACCTCGATGGAGTCTTTGTTTGGCTTTGTTCCTGTCTTTTTTTCTTCTTTTTTTTTTCCCCCTGCGAGGTATAATATAAATGCTGAAGTCACATTCGTGTCAGAAATTGGGAAAATAACAGCGAACAGCTTGGCAGTTGTTAAGGCATAATGTGATCAACTATTATCTTCATTACTGTAACCTATTTGTATTGTAATCCTGACCCCAATGGTCCAGTAATAGAAAATGGCCTTTAGATTATTAAAAAAAAAGCAGTTTTGTGATGAAAGGATTTAACATAAGAACGAAACATTTAGAAAGATTAGGAGAATTCATGTGATCATACAAAGTGTCCAAAAGACACATTCAGTGCGAGTTAATTTATGATTCGTGATTACTTCAGGGTTCACGGCCGTTACGTAACAAAACAACAGGACTTAAGAGTGACAGTCAGAGTGCACATCTTTCTTCCACTTGTAAAACCAAATAGTGGCTTTCCAGCCAGTTTGATCAAAGAATGCAGTATAAGTTTGAGGTGATTTTTGAGGGGAAATTGAAGGATTTTAAAAATCGGTGAGCTCGGGGAAGGAAATTGATTTTTTTTTTTTTTTTTTTTTAAACTGCTGCCTCAAAAATGAATCATGTCATGACTTTGTGTGTTTGGTGCAGGGAGCGTCCGTCCACACTGTGTTGTTATTTGTCAAAAAAAGGACAACGTATCGAATGATGAAGTCTGTGCAGCCGCTGACCTATAACAGTTCAGGAACTTTAAAAGTTGCAGGTGTGATTGAGATGAATTACAAATCTGAAATTATGCTTCAAAAATACAAGAATAACAACAATAGCAGAGTAAGTATAAGGACAAGCAGGACATTTTAATCTGAAAGCCGCATGGGAGGAGTTATGCTTGTAACTGTCTATGGATCACGACAGGCATGAACATTGTTATCTTATAATGTGACAGAGGTTAGGAAACAAGCCAATCAAACTCTGGGCTTCAGTTGCTGCAGAAAGGGCATCCAGCGTGTAGACTAATCAGATGTACAGCGCAAGATACAATAACTGACCTCGATAAAAAATGAAGGGAACAGCCAGCTAGACTATCGTCACAGATGATCATATTAATGATTAAAATAGTTGAGTCGTGTCATTTTTACCAGTGAACCTGACAGCTCAGGCAAAATTGCATTAGGAGGCGGCACCTCGGGCCCTGTTCACACGGCAGCGTGTGAAAATGCATTTTTATCTGCTGAGCATGTGCAGAACAAGCGTTTACTTCGGCCGGGGTGTGCAGGCGTTGTCGTGGAGAGACGGCGGACTCTTACAGATACCCGAGTGTTCAACTCAACAACAAACTCACCGGGGCCACCAAAACAGACGCCCTGTACAAGGAGGGCCGAAGCCGACTTCCCCTGCTGAGGAGGCTGAGGTGCTAAACTGCAATCTCAAAATCGTTCAAATCACATTGGTACAGGTTTCCCTGCATTCCTGAAATATACTGCAAAAACATGATTTTAAAACACCGGGAAAGAAAGATACACCGCTTTTTGTTTTCTCTTTCTAACTTCGAAAAGATTTCCTCCAAATCATCATATCGCTCACTATACTTTGGATCCCCGCCCACATCCCCAAACTGAAACACAAAGGGCCTGCGGTGGAATGTCTGACGAGTCATCTTGCGTCTGCCGTTTCCCAGCAAACGTTTACTCGCTCCAAAATACTGGATGTATTAACTCAATAGAATAATCCACGTCTGCAGCCGTAACCGACAGTAATTGTTTTTTGCTCCGGTGCCTTGTGGTTGAACATGAAGCGTCAGCACTTGTATGGATGCAGAGGGAGGAGGTTTGACTGTTTGCTTTATGTGTAAACACTCAGTAAGGAGCAAGGAGTCCATAGTTAAACGTATAATTTGTGACAAATAGCCTTAATGCATAATATACTATAATATACTATAATATAATATAATATAATATAATATAATATAATATAATATAATATAATATAATATAATATAATATAATATAATATAATATAATATAATATAATATAATATAATATAATATGTCATGGTTTAATCAGCAATTTGTGTGTGTGAGATGTTTTGGCCATTTCAACGTACGTGTCGTAGACTACTTGAGTTGAGGTGTTATTGTTCATGCTGAATGCATAAAGTGAAAATTACTACAGTGTCGATTGATTTTCATGGGTGAACATAACCTTTCTAGTTGGTTGCTACATAATGCAACGTTTTACACTTTTAATTAAAGTGCATTTTATTGAAGTGACATTGTGTTACATTTGGTTGAGCTATTTCATATCGCGGCGGCGTATCATCCAGTGTATACATAGAAGGGTTTTCTTGATGTACAATACGCTGCTTTTGGCAGCGATTTTGACATCCCCTCTTGTCAATCGCTTCCCTCTCAAAGTGAGATGAAATATCTGACTCTTTTTTTTTTTTTTTTTTTGTCAGATGTGAAGGATCTGCCTTTAGCTTTATCATTGTGTGGGATAACAGCTTACATTAAAAAGGGCATCGGGAAGAGCTGCAGCGTGGGAGCCGGCGTGTGGAATCAGAATAATGATCGGAGCGCCGTGTTGCCCTCCGCTTGGTTTTTTTTTTGGGGGGGGGGGGTTCACGCTGCAGCAGCTGCAGTTCAGACGTGTGTTAGATCAGGTGGAGCTTTTCTAAACTCCTCAGGCATTCCCCAGCCTCAAATCCCGTCTCCTTGGAACAAACACACCTTTCAGCTCGTAAGATATTTATCACGCCTTCTTTTAACCCTAAAACCGTTGCGCCGGCTGCCTTTGTTGAATGAACAACGAAGTTTGAATTTTCCATCATGATTGACAGCCGCGACAAACACTAGGCCACATTTGGTTTTAATTTAACTTGAATCACGTTGAGCAAAAGGCGTTTGATCAGACCTGTATGTGACAGGTTAAATCAATTATTCAAAAATGACTCAAAAGGGAGAACTGCTTTGTCGGCATAACAAAAGTAACTAATGGTGCTTATATGGAGCAGTCAGTAATAAAGGAGCATTAGTTTTACATCCAGTGATCGATTCTAGTCCTTTCTTGCTTTATTTGTGTTCAGCGGTGGTGCCAGAGTGAGACGGAGGAGGCTTTAAATGGACAAACCACACCATTTTACATCATTTTACATCCAAACAGTTTTCTTTTGACTTGTGTGTGTGTGTGTGCGTGTTTTTAATGTGTTCTTTGAAATAAAAGAACCTGCCATGTCTTAAAAGGCCCCCCTATGAATCATGCCTCTCTTAATTCAAATGAGTCTCCATCCCTCTTGGCAACCAGGCTCGCATGTCTCGTGCTGCTCTATTTGAAGTGATTTTGGCTCCAGTTCAGACTGTTTATCACATCCAACCCCCCCCCCCAGATTAGCGATGACCCTAATGTCTGAGTCTTGAAGAGCACCACTTGTTTCCTCATGCGTTACCAAGGCAATACCCTGCAAGAGCAAAGGACAAGAGGGAGGGAGCCGTGACACACAGAGAGAGAGAGAGAGAGAGAGAGAGAGAGAGAGAGAGAGAGAGAGAGTCGTCTCCTGCATTGATTTTTTTTTCTCCCTCTTTCTTTCCTGAGCATTCTTCAAAAGCAGATGCAGCCAGAGAGACAACTTGTCTGAGAATTTACAACAAACACTTCAATGTGTTTACCAACACGCTTGGGGAGGAAGAAAAAAAATAGAAATCTCATATCATCTCATCTCATATGTGCGATCGACGAGGTGTTCTTTGCACGGATCGATATGAGTTCATCAAGCTGCACGGCGGCAAAGTGACGGTCTCCAACTTTTTGCAGGCTACCAAGCCGTTTAATTGCAGCGTGTTCCAAGCGCTTTAGGATAATGAGTAAAAAATGATGAGAACCTGTCTCCATTCACAGCTGTTCTTTGATATTCATGAACAACTGTCTGCGGTGGATGTTAGCGATACCTCTTACTTTCATCCCCGTCCCCTGGCTCTCCCCCGAGTGCCTCCTCGCATGCAGGCTGAATAGCACATCTGAGGCAGGGTGCTCTGCCACAAGCATTGATTCTGCATGCCTGAAAAGGCCAAGATAATGCCCGTGCATAATTGATGAACTTATCAAACGGTGAAATACTTTGCTGTGATTTATATCAATAGTGGCGGAGGGGAAGGGTTGGGGGGGGGGGGGGTAAAAAATGAGATGAGGAGACAGACGGGGAGACGAGAGCAGAAGGGATGACTTGTTGAATTCTTCCTTCCCTCGCACATCTCAGTTCCTTGTGTTTCACCTCATTTGTGGCGTCTCCGCTGAGTTTCTGCGCCCATTAGACTTCCCTCAAACTCTGCAGCGCAGTTCGCCCTCCTTTTATGGCGGCATTACACATCTGGACGAGCGGTAGGATTTTTTTCTTCTTCTTCTTCTTCTTCTTTTTTTTTTTTTTACCCGCCGCCATTAATGAGCTGAGCTTTGAAGTGACACATCGGCTGCATTGGAGACCCTGGGAGGTCTAAACATCTGCCTGAGCCTCAAACAACATCTGCAGACTAGACAAACAACAGCACCAGAGGAGGAACTCTTCCGACAACCTGCAGTGGCTGTACTTCGCTCATATTGAGCGCCGTGCGATCAGCGCTGGCGAGATGGCTGCTGACAATCGATGATCTTCGCCGTTTAAATCGCCGTGTCTGCAATAGCAGGCGGGGAGTCGCCATGAATAAAAGGCAATAATCAAGATATTGATAAGAGCTGAAGGAAGATTTAGCGTCGTCGTTTGGAGTGATGTCTCATCCGCTCGTGTTTATATCCAATTAACACCTCCTCCAATTATTTAATAAGTTTTCCCCTATGATGGTAATTTTTTTTAACACGCTGTTTATTAGGTTTACTTTATGGTGTCAAGTCTTGTGTGAAATGAACTGCGAATGCAAATGCAATCACGGGGCAATTAAGTCTTTAAGGAAGCATGTTTTTGATTATAACCTGACAGAGAACTCCTATTTTCTCCTGGAGGCAGAAGGCGGCGGCGGCAGCGGCACTCAAGTCGTACAAAGAAGTTGGTTTGATTGCGGGGTGTTTACACCTCGTGTTTACACGACACCAACCCCGCCAGCCAAGTTCACATAATCGCAGCCAGAAATATTCCCCGTCCAACGCGAGGCTGTTAAACACACAGCGACACAAAGAGTCTCGACTCCGCTTAATTAACGGCTGGAGATCTGATTTTCGCAGCGATCCCGAAAGCACCGGCAGGAGGCACCGCGCTGAGAGACCAAGTCCAAATGATTGGCACGGCCCTTTAAATACACAAACGTTCCACCTGCTGCAGGTTGAAAACAAGGAAACCTGCTGAAACGAGGTATAAACGATGCCAGAGGCTATTCCCACGTCTTCGTAAAAAAAACAAAAAAACAACAACAACAAAAAACAAAACAAACCTCCTGCAGGTGAGACTGAAAGGCTGACGGAAGCTCAGGCTTCTAATTTTAACCAACTGTTGTACAGGTGCGTGTGAGAAAAGGGATAATATGACCTGAATAAAGGGATCGCACTTGTACTTTAGCTCACTTGGAGAGAAAAAAACAACAAAAAAGCAGCGATGGCCAACAGTGCTGACTAATGCACAAGTCGCTCAAACAGTCCACAATGCCACTCAGTCGTGTTTTTCAGAGAAAAGTGAACGGAAAGTATGTTCACTGCTCCTGTTGTTACAAAGAAAAATACACAAAAAAAAAGAAAGAAAAAAAAGAAAAATACACAAAACAATAGCAGTTCATTTTTGTCCCGTTAAGTGGCTGTCAGTTGACATGGGCGGTCGTGACACGACGTGGTTGAAGCATTAGAATAAAGACAGAGATTGCTGAGAGGGAAATGAGTTCAAATCCACCTGAATACATTGAAACAACATGTGAGGCATATTTCAGGGGGGGAAAAAAAGCTTTACTGAGGAAAAATAAACCTTGAACAGTAACATTGACTTGATAGGAGGTGTGGAATCAACAGTATAAAAATCAAGTTTGTCTCTTTACACGAATATATCTCATATTAAAGTAAAGCTTCAAAATACAAGAGAAATGTAAGTAACGTGAACCAACAAACAACAAAAAAACAATCTTGTTGTCTTTAATGCGTTTCCTTTAGTATTTTAAAACACCAACTACTACAATGCCCATGAGCCACAGATGAACAGAATGAAGACATAGAAGGAGGTGGGATATTGTATTAGTGGAAGATGGACTACGAACAATCTATCAAACATACAGTCCAGTTTATACAGACGACAGAAGGATCCTGAGACAGGGATAATACTAATAATGTCAATAAATTACGCAAAAACGTATTTCTTTTAAGTCGTCAAATGTTTGAATCAGTGTTCCTGTCAGAGGAGAAATAAATGCAACTGTGAATGTCAGGATAAAATGATTCATAACACCTAAATTCAAAATGATTTTTTTGTGCTGGATTCTTTCCGAGATTTATTCTAATTTGAGGAGCTTCTGTGAAAAACAAAGGTGAAATGGCACCGATGAAAGAGGCACGAGGCTTCAGGATTTATTAGGATTTAGCCTCCAATCAAAAGGTGTCATTCTTCCATGAACACCCACAGCTGCAGTAAAATCTGTCTTCTTACTTCACAGTCAAACGTCCAGGTTTCATGCAGCTCAAAGAAAATCAAGTTGCGTCGCCGCCGTTTCAGTCAGGGAAGGAGACGGTCCAGTCACACGGGCTTTTAAACCGTACAAGGATTCATCAAAATTGTGGAAATCAACACTATATTATGAATTTAGGACTGTTATATTTAAGTCGACTGATCATCTCAAGCCAGTAATATATATTATATATGTAATTTTTTTTAAAAACCTTAAAGATAAATGTGACGTTTTAAAATATAAATCACTATAAACCTTTGCTGTCATTATACATATGTCAGTGCCGTCACACAGGAAAAAAAAAAGGTCTGTCACAATTTATTACGTTCAATTTGCTTCATTCGATGGGAAAACAGTAGCTGTTAGTAGGAGATGCTGCCATCGTTTTCACTGCTTGCCGCGTTTTGGGAAAGCGATCGAAGCATATTGCTGAACCTCAAAAAGACACACGTTGCCTCAGAATTCGGAGGTTTACAAGTTACAACACTTCATTTTACAAGGCTCATATTTGGAGGACGGTTCTGTAGAACAAATATGACTTTGATTTCACTTTATGAGATAAAGATGAAAACACATGGGGAAAGCAGCTGTTTTTAACAGGGTTTTTTTTTAAACGAGACACACGGCGTTGCAGGATTTCTGAGCCAGACGTAACATACAGTTCCTCCCGCAGATCTCCTGCCTCGCTCGGTTCACTCCAGCCATCGTCGCTGTCATGCTGCGGTTCCGCCTGCTCTTCCCACAGCGCGTCCTCCCCACGAGGCGTCGACGTCGCTCGGTTGACGACGACGCCCAGCACCTGCTGCTGCAACTCCTTCACCACGCGATATGATCACCTCGACACCATTCGCTCCACCAACTTGCCTCTCAGCCACGTTTTCCACTGTCGTAATGACCTATTTCTATTTAAAGAAAAGTAAGTTGTATTTGGATCAATCAATCGGGGGAGGAAAAAAACTTCTACAACCTCGCTTTGTATTACGATTAGACATCTGCTTCATGGCCGTGCCGGATGTGGTGCAACTGGAAAGCCAGCTAATGGCCAGACATAGCAGAAGAAGCTCAACCTGCTGTATAAAGTGGTTCCAACCAAGGCGAGAGTGGTTGTTAGTCATCAAGCTATTTCTCCTTGAACAAAAGCACAACGTAGGATTTCTGCTGAGGCCAGTGGAGGAGCGTGGGCGGAGCCACCGTCAAGTTTCCTCTGCTCTTTAGACTGAAAGCTTCCGCCACGTCGCTTGCCATGTTCTGAGGAACAGCAGCGGCGGTGTGCGGGCTGCCGGGTGTCGGGGTGGAGCCTGTCGGGGTATCTCACCTCGCTCACTCTCTTTCTGTTTTATCTCCTCCGCGAGTCGTGTCGTAAACTCCGCAGAAAAAGTACCTCTGGTTTTCTCTACGTTACAAACACTTCTGAAACATCTGTTGTGAATTGAAAAGCCCGAGGTTGTTTGTCTTCCATTTTGACGGATTTATGCTGCGAGAGCTCAATTTATAATCCCAGATAACATAAGATTACTTCGGTTAGTGAGAAATACCATTTTATAGTGTTACTTTCTTAACTTGACTCAAAAGAATTCTGGAATACTGCCATCTTTGTGTCCTTTCTGAGACATGTAAATCAGAGACGTTCCAAATCCCAAAGTCTTTCCAGCTCCTGGGGTGACTGCGTTGGCTAACCTGGCACTTTCATCGT
This sequence comes from Blennius ocellaris, assembly GCF_963422515.1. Lineage (NCBI taxonomy): Eukaryota > Metazoa > Chordata > Actinopteri > Blenniiformes > Blenniidae > Blennius > Blennius ocellaris. Next base: position 5,634,053 of record NC_137662.1, read on the forward strand.
GGCCAGCTCTGTTTATTGAATGGTAATGTGTGGTAATCTTATGGTAATAGGGCCTGATGCCATCTTAAAAACTGGAAATCCTTATCGGGTGAGCAAGCCCCTGGATTTGTGGCAACTTTTGAATACAGATCTCTTCCACCAGCACATGCTGCAGCTGCAGCTGTCTCGCGGACTGATGTGCCTACCGACACAGCAAAGCTAATCCACTGGGCATTTCACAGGGGACAAGTATGGAGCACTGCCCAAACTCTGTACAAAGCAGTTTCAGCATGATCAATATGTGCATATGTAAAAAAAAAAAAAAATTATAATAAAATGGATATACAGCAAAAAAATGGGAACAAAAGACCAAAATGTATTCCCCAAGATTACAACAGGCAAATATTAATGGAGCCAGAAACACGACATGAATACCAATGGTTTGAACTATTTATCTTTAGAGATTGCAAGATAGGGTTTTAATTTAGTGAGGGGATATATTTGATTGATAATGCATCATAAGCATCCATTACATGCTAATGCTAATATATATCATGTTTAATGAGTCTAAAAGGATATTCCGGGAATCATTTATTCATGCAACGAGATGGTAGAAAAAGAGCTTTTTAATTCAGTTAAATGATCACCTGGGTGTACTTCTACTGATCTGTCTGTAAGATTAAACTTACTTAAACTTCTTACAGATTCTTCTGAGGCCATCTTTTGCCAGTTAAAGTTTTAGGAAACAGCACAAGAAGCACAATGATAAAAACTGCTCACAGACGAAGCACCTAATGTAAATACAGTTCTTTTCTTCATCGAGATTGTTTGCTTTTGTTTCCATCAGGCGGCACGCGCTTCTTTAAGACCTCAGCACAGATGCATATCGCGAGTCATCATTCTTTTTTGCTGAAGGAAGCAATGTTGCTGACATTGCCATGTTGCATTAGAGTCACACCAAGAAAACAAGGGGACATAATCTAGGACATGCTGTCTGGAACCATCTGAAACAACTTCAGATAATCGACTCTGAGAAGCACAATCCCTCCTTCTCAGACAGGCCAGAGCTCTCGAACCAAGAGGATCATAAACTCCAACCCCGCTGGCAGAACACGATGTGGAAACACTGAAAAATCTCTGCAGCGGATGTAGCAGTGGGTTTGGAATTTGCCCTTTCTGTCAAATGAACTGAATGACACAATCAAATGATTTATATCAAACAGGCTGCAGCTCACACCTCGTTAAGAATCCATTTGGCATGCTTTTATTTACACAGATCTGATCCGTTGTGGCAGCAGGCTGCCCACACTGCAGCACTGCATGCCGCAAAGTTTTGCATCAGCAAAAAACAAAACAAAAAAAACCCCACGCTACCTTCCTCTCATAACTCCTGTTGAGGTGCCCTTAAGCAAAAACGCTTTTAGTTGTAGTGCAGCTACTCAGCCGCCACTGTTATTCGACTGGTTGTCCTTGAACAGAGTACGACACGGTCTTGTGGAAAAGAAATCGCCTCCACTCACCGCTCTTGCAGATGGGACAGCACTGATCCGGCTCGTACTCCGGGTCCACGCACTCCGTCTGCGGGCAGGCAGACACGGAGCACAGCACCTCCCCGCTCGGCTCGCACCGGCATTTCTCACACGGAGACACCTGAACCGCACAGGAGGAACAACAATTAACAGTCCATGTACACCCAGACAACAAACAGCTTTCCTCCTAATTAATTTCTATGCTATCTGTGTCAGTGGCTCTTTGTTTGTATTTGGTGGCTGCTTGGCGATTGCTCTGTCTGTCTACTGCCGACACACACACACGCGCACACACACGCACACACGCACGAACGCACTTACACACACACCATTCCTGCCTGCCCGGCTCGGTTTAGAGTGTGTGTGCGCTGAGTGTCACAGTGTGGCATCTATATGGAAGTCCCATCTCTCTCGACTTCATTGCCAATGAATGCCTCATTTTATAGAGAGCTGAGTTGAGAATTGAACTTCACTATCCAATCAGAGCTTATGGGGAAATCAATAGCAATGGGAAACGAAAGAAAGATGCTTCCAATTTTCTCATTGCCTGAACAGAGTTGGAAATGACTTGGCCTTCTGAGCGTTCCCCTACGTTTTGGCACGGAACAAATGCAAACGGTGCAACAAGGCCTGACACTGTGCAGCTCCAATCAAACATCCATAACCGCCTTGAAAGGTTTTATTTAACCGCCGCTCGCATGGCGTCATATACCTTCATTCTTAACAAGGGAGCAAAGGTTAATTCCGGCAGCGTTCCTGCAGATTGCAAAGGCCTTCGCCTCCGCATGGCACTCAGCTGTGGAAAATGCAGTGAGGTAGCACTTAGCACAATGCCCTAGAATGTCGCAATCAGGCATAAAAACCTGCCTGTTGCTTAGTTTCAAAGTGCCTCCACCCCCTTCTGTGCCCAGAACAACGGGCTGACGTATGCTGCTCGTAGAGCTTTCTGTAGATTTTCCTCCGTGGAGCTTTGACAAAGAGCCGTCAGCGAGAAGAAGAAATCCCCTATTAGCTCGAGTCACCTGGTGAGAACCTCGCCAGTGTAAAGAGCATTAGAAGGAGCTGGTAAATGTATCATCTCCTAAGAGCCCCAGACTGTGGTGCAATCCTGAGCAAAGCCTTTCAAAAGAAGTGTCAGGAGGTAAGACGTTAAAGATGCCGCTGCTGCATGTGCGTGTGCGTGTGTGCGCGTGTGCGTCTGTGTGTGTGTGTGTGTGTGTGTGTGTGTGTGTGTGTGTGTGTGTGTGTGTGTGTGTGTGTGTGTGTGTGTGTCTTCTTGGCCAAACACCGGCCTCGCAGCAGTGTGCTCTGCAGAGTCGTAACATTACTACAGCTGTAACTCCATCATGTGTATCAACAAACTGAATATGGAAACACGCTGCTGAAGCTGCACTGCTAAATTCAGCCTCCGGTAAAATTCCAGTATTGTGGGAGAGAGAGAGAGAGAGAGAGAGAGAGAGAGAGAGAGAGAGAGAGAGAAAAAAGAAGACAAGTGCTGACCTTTGCCATTATAAATCTGCCTGCCTGCTTGCTCGCATGCTGCAAGGCAAGGTAACTACTTTCTGTGTAGTGCCTGTGATAAACTCCGATGATGGCCGCGTAGCGTTCCGTCAGCACTTGTTTCAAGTTGGAGCATGTCAAAAAAAAAAAAAAATGAGTGAATGCAGTTTAATGGACTCACCTTAAACTCTTCAAGCGAGGCGTAGACCTTGCCCCGGAACTCGCAGTAGTTCTTTTTCTCCTTGCACTGCGGGCAGCATTGGCTAGTGTCCACTTTAATGCAGCGGGGGTGAACCTTGGGACATTCCGGCTTGTCGCACAGAGGACCCTCGTCTGTGCAGAGGCAAGGACACGTCGAGGGGCCCGGGGTGAACTGCTCGCCGATGGCGAACACGAAGCCGCTCTCGTCCATGCAGCCCTTCCCCCTGTAGTCCGGGTACGCGTACTCGTCGATGGCGTCCAGGGAGAGGGCGACGTCGCTGGTGGGGCCCTCGTCGATTTGGTTCACGCCGTCCCGTTCGGTCCACAGCTCCTGGGACTTCCCGCCTTTAGATCCTCGCAGCTGGGAGCCGACGTCCGGCCTGGTGCGGCTCGCCCCGGTCCTGTTGGAGCCGAGGGCGTTGATGTCCTCCGGCTGCTGCTGGGCCGCGTACGCCGCCGGCCCCGCCGCCGTCTGCCCGTCCCGCTGCTTGTCCTCCCTGGCCTGGGCCAGCACCCGTTCCAGGCGCTCGCGGCCGGCCGGTAAGGTCGCTATAGGACTGCTCTGTGCGCTGCTCATCAGGACCCCGAGAACAAAGAGAACTTCTGCTGTCATGGCAACGGAGCGCAGCATCTCTCCCCACCACCAGCGAGGTGGGAAAACACCTTGGCTCACATAACACACTTCACATCTCAGGTGTGAGCCAGTCCATCTGGAAAGAGAAAATTAAACTGGGGTTATGTGCACGGTATTTTGTCACTTTTCATCCCAGGTGTGGAGTTTGTCTCATTTAGCCTCCGGAACAGTGCGAGAAATTCGGATGACTTCCGAGCAGTGCTTCATGGTGTCGAGCAAAGATCCCGCTGAGTGTCGTGTGAGCAAGAAGGATCAGTGAATTGGATCGTCAGGAGAGAGGAGTTTTCAAAGGGCGGTGTGAGGAAATCGATAGTGCCTCATACTGTAACACTTCCCTGCATCAATCGGTCGCAGCCCTGAGTAAAAGGAAAATGGCCAAAGAGAAACCTGAATCTAACACTTCTAAGCTCCTGCCCCTCTCACGGAGCAAAGAGTCGGGATCAATGTCTGCTTTTTATAAATGAATCACAGTCAAGCGTACAAAAGAAATTGATCTGAAAATAGAACATAATGTCAGTCTGGAAAGATGAGTTTACTAAAGCTGATGGAG
>NC_137662.1:5640945-5760237 GCF_963422515.1 Blennius ocellaris
TTCTTCAATTATTGGTTTCTTCCTTTTCTTGCACACATCCTAAATAAACGTTTCCTCACCGGCTGATCCTTCATGAATAATGAAGGATCATCTCCAAACACGCACTCGACTGTTATCCAGGTGCTAATGAATACAGTGTTTGTGTGGCCAACAATAAATTGTAAGACCAAACTGAAGTCAGAAATTGCCAACTCTATTAAATCAGAGTAAAATAAAGCTTAGCAGCGTGATGACTTTGATTTTAGCCTCACGTCAGTGTTTTATTGTGTGGTTAAAATCTAAAATCTCTGTGTCTGTCATGATTGAAAAACTTAACTTAAATGTATAAATGATAAATATAAACAAAAATCTGTCATGTCTGTGGTGCTTTATATTTTAAATATGTTTGTTTTTTTCTCTTTGTTCCTGGTGAAATATAGCTCCTCCACTAGTGCTCCTTATCTTTCCCTATTTTGACCATTATCTTACTTTAATCACACATCTGAGAGAAAATAATTCAGTTTTTCATGTTTTCAGTGAATTTTAATCCATTTGATGGGGTGTTTATGGAATAATAGTAAAATGAAAAAGTGCTGTAGCATCTCGCGGGTCCTCTCTTTCTAGCAGTATAACAGCTGTGGGTGTTTGTGAAACTTTGTTAATGACGAGGTATTGTAGGTGGTTTAGCTTACAAATTCATATCAAGATGTCTGTGAGTCAGTTTGTCACTGTTGGGAATTACACCCAACGACCAGCTCGCTGTGAAAATGAGATTTTCTGCTTTTTCGACACTGGAACACACAAAGCATTCAAACCACATACGTTTTCGTGGACTGAACGGAGAGGGGGAACGAAGACTTGGCCGTTGGCAGTTTATTGTTGGTAAACACTCGGCAAGCACGGAGGAAGTCAGTCCAGCAGGCAGAGGTACAAACAGAGATAATCCCAAATGCGGTCAAAAATGTGATGAATGTAAAAGGCTTAAGACGGTCCAAACATTCGGCTGCTGGCTAGACTGAGGACGGCACATACACACTCACACTGAGGGGGGGAGTGATGAGACACAGCTGATAACACTGAGGGAGTAAATCAAACTGAGAGGCCACAAGAGGGCAGAGAGAGAGAGAGAGAGAGAGAGAGAGGAGAGCAGCCAGCTACAACACGAAGCCAAATAACCTGACATCAAACAGGCCTCATAAGAACAGAACCATAAACTATAAGACATGATCAAACCACCAGGGATGTGCCGATACCGACATCGGGTCCGATACTGCACGGAGCGCTCGTACTCGTAAAAGATCCCCGATACAACCCGGCGAGTACTACGTGATGTCATGCGTCAGCAACGTCGGCCGCAGGTACGACTGAGAGCATGAGCGATGTCCGCGGTTTGGAGATTCTTTAAGATCAATGAGACTGACAAAAGCAAGACAAAGTGTAAATTGTGTTCTGACGAAATATCAAGAGGCAAAAGATAGTTTGTGCAACAAAGGTCAAAGGTCAGAGGTGACTTTATTCGTACCTGAAGGTAGATTTTGGTGCAGCCGGAGAGGGCATCTGGCACTACATACAGATACAGTATTACCACGATACAGCAACTTAATCACCACCAAACATTTAAACCAGCAGATGAAGGGCGTGTTTGATCTGCGCCGGCGCTCTTCTTCGTTTGGGCGACGTGAACACGACCAGGAACTCTGAACCGGGGCAAACAAGTGATCTCTGGTAACTTGAAATGCGAGGTCCCAGTTCGTTTACAAACGATCTTTCTCGTGGCGCAATGTATTTTGGGTAGTAAACAAACAAAGCTAACCACACAAATCAGAAGAAAAAGTTGGAAAATATATGGTGGGCAAACATGGAGTAGTGATGAAGACTCATTGTTATCTGGTCTCAAGACTATATATCCTGGTTGTTTATTACTACCCAATAGCCACAAGCTAACTAGCCTAGCCACCAGGGGCTAAAGCAGCAGGACTTGGGGTTTCAGTCCGGACCAATCAATGAGCCGTGTTTCTTCTTTACTTCCTCTCTGCTCAGTGTTTGTTGTGGGCGACAGCGCCCCCAAACCGGCAGCTGCAGTAATTGCATGACCTTTTCCCGGCGGTTTTGGTCCGGTCTCAAAAGTGAACGTGAACGCCACCCGAAGCAAATGAAAGTGTGTGAAAATTCTCGGCTCCATTCCTCCCCAAGTGAACCGGGTCCCAGACTATCCCAAAGTGAACGGCCCCTTAGTCTGAAGTCGCTAATTAGTTTGAGTTGATTAGCCATGCTATATGCTACATGCTAAAGAGTTCCGGGGCTCACACACCTGCGACACTACATGCTACACATGATTAAGTATCGACAAGTGGATAAAGGTTCGTCGTCGTATCAGAACTCCTCCTTTAAAAAGTGGTATCGTTGCATCGCTAAAAAGCACAAACTGGTGTGAGAGAAAAGACAAAACTACTCATGGAGACCAAGAACATAAAACAGCAACAAACCACGACAACACCAACTAACAACACAGTGACAATGTTACCAACCAGCCGTTTGCCCCCTGTGATAACAAACTTTATAATTGCTAAAATAGCTACAAAAAAGAAAAAGATAAGACCAAATAAACTTTTGATAGAAACAAGGATAACAACTTCTTTTTTGAAGAATTAAGATAGCAGCAAGAATCAGTGACTCACTTTACACAGACAGAGTCATACAGTTCAAACAAATAAAGAGGTTATGTTAGATTGGGGCTTTTCGTGCCATTTGTATCCTTTTAACATTTACTATTTAGACTCAGTCTCTAAAACCACTACAAATTACATAGTTTGCTCCATTCATGACACCCGAATGTCACTGTGCCATTTCAATAGAGATGCCATCTTTTCCAAATGTCTAATTAATTCACCATCACATAACATAATGTGCTCTAAATGTCATGAATTCTTAGGCTCAATGAAAACACAGATGCGTTCTGTGACTCTTTTTTTTAATCCCCTGTGTTGCGCAACACTTTTCAACTATCAGGATGTTTTGTGTGCGTGCGTGTGTGTGCGTGCGTGCGTGCGTGCGTGCGTGCGTGCGTGTGTGTGTGCGTGTGTGTGTGTGTGTGTGTGTGTGTGTGTGTGTGTGTGTGTCATCCCTCTTCAGGTTCAAGTGATGGTGAAATTTTCCTTAGCACGCAAAGCTAAAAGGACGTTACAAAAATAGTCGCTGAATTTAAATATAGTCTCTGTGTGTTGAGTCCACATTAATTCTGTGGTTTTCCCTGAATAAATATCCATTACATACTTCAGTAGAAAATGCGAATAATCACAAATGATTCCAGAAAATTGTGCAATTCATTTTTTTTTTTTTATCGATTGACAGCACTACTCTAAAAAAAAAAATTTTATTCCCCTGTATTGTGCAACACTTTTCAACTATCCCAATGTTTTGTGTGTGTATATGTGTGTGTGTATATGGGTGCGTTTGTGTGTGTCATCCCTCTTCAGGTTCAAGTGATAGCGAAACTTTCCTGTATTGATAACGTTGCATATAAGCCATTTGGTGAAAGGTCATAGATTTATCTTTGCCCTGCAGCTTTGCAACTACATTTATTTATTTATTTATTTTTCTGGCTTCACTGCTTTATCTTCAGTGGCTGCAAAGACGTTCTGGCAGTGAGGGGAAAAGAAAAAAAAAGAACCAACAGCAATGAAGTGACAAAGACACCAAATAGTGTCTGTCTTCATGTCTCTGCAGAACTGTTGTGTACAAGCTTGCGTCATGGACAAACACACACAAACACACACACTCTAGGTATTAATTTGAGTGGGGTGAACACATGAAGTGATACACTGCAATCACGCTTTTTTTTTTTTTTTTTTGCTGTCTCATTTAAAAATCAGAGCAGCTCCGTTATTAGCGGCGCAGTGAGGGGAAGACTCGCGGCAGTCAGTCACAAGCTCCTCAAAGAACCCTCGCGCAGCCAGGCCGTACGCTAACAACTGGTTGCGGGCATCAGTCTGCAGCAACGCTAGACTTTATATAAGCGAACATCACTGAGTTCATTCACACTCGCAACACATTTGAACATCCACTATAGAGCACAAAAAAAAAAAAAAAAAAAAGCTAAGTAATGGAAAAACAGACTCGCCAATTAGCACTTGTCAGCTCCAAATAATTATCTCTGGAAAACAAACACTCATTAACTTGAGTACATAAGCTGTATATGTAAAAAAAAATGTTCTCTTAAAGAACAAATATTGTCTACAATTTCACATTATCCACAGCAAAGTGTTTCCAAAAGGAATCTAAAAAATGGTCCAAGACACGATCAAGATATCATGAAATGGCAGGTTGGTCTTAAAAGAAATACATTATGACGTCTTTAAATTTGAATTACGGTCAGTTTTAAGAAGCAAGCGGAATAGTAACACCCTACATCCGTATTTCTCTCCACAGGAAATTCCCTTTTCATTAATAAATAATGATACAAGCACAGTTTGTGTAAACTAGCTTCACCCTCCATGGAGCAGCATGCCATAATGTCACAAATACACATGTTGCTAAAGCCTCTCTGATTATATCATTAAAGTTTAATGACTGAATCGCGTGCGATTTGAAGAATATATTTGGGGATTTTTCCAGCTCGGGGCCAGCGGACAGTCGGGCTGGGGATGTGGAAGCTCTCAGCAGACCTTAGAGCTGACATGGAGGACAGCAGGGAGGCTTCTGTAAGAGAGTCAGCAGCAGGGAAGGCATGTTTCCTTTTAATGCAACGTGTGTCTGAGGAAAACGAATAAGCTTTCAGTGTTGGAATTACAAATGAGCTCGCTTCCGGTTGCATATGTACACATCAACTTGTTCTGCGTCTCTTCTGCCTCTGAAACATACATGAGATCTTTTTTTTTTTTGTTTTTACTTTTATTTTACAAACCCAGTTTAAAAACCTGATTTTGACAGCAGCCCGTCATACTACGTATTTGAAGTCTTCGAGATCACATTTGTAAAACACGTATTTATACAACCAAAATCTATAACTGACTTCTGTTGACAGCATTTTCTTATTTCTTACACGGCACCAAGCCTTCATAATCCCATATAAGTGCGCTTGGCTTTGCTGGATCATAAGCAGTTTAATGACAAATTAAACCTCCAAGGCATGATGGGGGGGACGATCCCTTTGAACCACATTATACACCCAAACATATGCTACACAACTGTTGTCTTACTCCAAGCAGTCATGTTTTGAGTTTAACTTCTATGATATTTTCAATATCATACTGCTTCGTTACCTATATTACTTGATTGTAGGAATTTAAGTGGCTGTCCACTATGCTACTGTGATCTTGTCCTGTCCTGTCCTGCCCTACCTTACATCATATCATATCATCTGACTTTAATAAGTCTGTTAGGTCCATCAACATTGTATAAAGTGCATTTTCCCAGATCCAGCCTTGGTCCTGAATTTGAGTCTAAAAGTCCCTCTACTCAGCTCTGCTGAGAACAGGCTGTTTCTGTGTCTGTACAACAGCGGTCACTAACTGGCGGCCTGCAGCCAAAACTGGCCCGCCAGCAATAATATCTGACCCGCCAGATGATTTTGAAAATCTGAGGCACCAGTTTCACGGAGGCCATGAAACCATACATTAACTTGTCTGTAGCCCGCTTCTCCAAAAAGATGTGTCCCATTCTGTACAGCATTTTGATCAATTTTCCACCGTCCCTGAGGTTGAGATCATGTCCCACAACTGATGTAGGAGCATGAATGAATTGTTTAAAACAGAGCGAGCTAGCTCGCCAGTAGCAGTCAATCCACAACACTCTCAGGCGGGAAGGCGCAACTTTCTGGTACCATACGTTAATGTTTACAATGGATTTATCGCCATGGCTCGCAGAAACCATTCTTCAACCATACCGGTTTGAACCAAAATCTGACCGAAAAGAAGAGGCTCCTGAAGATGTTCAGACTGGGCTGCTGCAGCCGGACATTTCAGAATGGTTAGGTAAAAATATTTGGATTTTAGTCATATGTGCTAACGCTAGCTCCTGCTAACTGTGACTGTTACATTTTTTTCATGATATACAGAATTTCTTCAGTATATCAGTATTCTCTGTAAGTTTTCAATCTACCTGCAGGAGGGTCAAATTGGCTACCCACTACCAGAGGGAGTGGTTATTTCCCCACATGATGTCATGAAGGGAAAATCTCTGATTGGCCTGTATGAGCACACATTTGCGACAAAGTGGAGAGAGCAAGTGATGCGATGACAGATGTTACTCACTTCTGCGGCCTTATAAACACACATTACTGTTAGAAAACCATTATAAAGTGAATTTTGCATAATGTGGGGGCATTTATTATTAAGATAGAATTCATCACTATTACACTTACAATAAATAATGGTCTAAAAATGTGTGTTTTATTGCAATAATTAATCATTTATTCATGATTTACTAATATTAAAATGAAAGTCACCCTGGAGAAAAGCTTCCGTCTGACCCCCATGAATCGTACATGAATCTCTGTGTTGCTGCCCCACACTTTAAAAGCAGTATCTGTAAAACATTATCAGGCAAACAATGTGATTATTTCTCTCCAGATTGCCCTTAAAGTGTATTAAGTGTGATGTTTCCTTATCAACACTGTGTGAGGACATTTCTGCCTTTTGTCACTTTCATTAAATGTGCATAGCTTCTTTGTGGCAAAGGTTTCCACCTTCGTCTGGTTTTTTAATAGGTTCATTAAAAACATTGAAAAGGAGAGAAAAAACAGGCCAATTCACCACCAAGTGAGGACGACAAACAGCCAATGTCAAGGAAAACACATGGTTCAGGACTGCAAATGTTATTACAAGTAAATGCAGTCCTAATGCGTTGCGCTCTCCCAGTCCACAGCCGTCAAGCCCACGATTAAACGCCACCATGTGTTCTTACTCTACCCTCCATGAGCCAAACACACACGTTTTTATTTTATATGCTAATTAATTCACGAGGGGAAAAACACAAAATAGATCCAACATCTGTGGATAAACGAAGTCGCATTTACAGATACTTAATGTGAGCCCACAAAACCATCCCCGGACTATTTAAAGCGCGGTACCTCAACTGTGCCACGTATTAAAATGCAAACATCACCTGTTCTGGCTCCGATTCCTAATCCCCTGCACACAATTAACACCAATTTTCAGACACACTGCCAGCGTGACCATGGATCTGCGACTACGCAGCTGCAGGACACTGTAACAGTCTCTGCCTCTAATAAAGTTGCATTTTGTTATTCTGCAGCAACGTTAACGCCGCACGTTTAAACGCTGCCGGTCGCTGCTGTGCTCAGTTAAGAGGACTGACGGTGATTCGGCTTTTCGCTGACATTTAAATGTTGCACTAAAGTGAATGAACTCGACATTAGCCTCGGTGTTTGGCAGCTGGAGCAGCTCGGTCATTACCGTCACTATAGTTAGAAATCCCTCAGTCAAAGGCCAAAGTTGTGTTTACATCCCGGGATACCGAGCGCAGCCAGACTGACCGCTGAGGTGCAGCAACAATGATTAATCAGGCGGGAATTCAACCTGGCCATTAGTTCACGCTGCCACGATGCTCTCCAGCGTATTGATTTCCAGCTCGTAAATTATTGTGGTTTTCATTACACAGCAGCGGGGATATGAACGATAAGTCCTGACGCGACAGCCCGAGATGTGATTTCAGTTCCAACTTCACTAATTTGCTGCTATTTTTCTTATGAATTGGATTGGCGAGGCTTCAGTAACACAAACGTTGTCCACTGGGTAAAGGCTGACCTGTGGATGTCTCTCCTCCCTCTTTGATGTCACTCAGAAAGGTTTCTTGCAGGGAGGTTGACGGCTGTTTCACTCACACAATAATGCTATAAATAGGGCCAAATGTACCGAGGCAGTGCTCTCATCTCCAGGAATTTTCCACACCCAAGCTGAGGTCTATCTGTCTGTTTATTCCTGCGGTAATCACCCTTTGGTCTTAATTAAAAGAAGTAGTGCTTAAGATGGAAAGAAGTAGGCCAATTTGCACATTTGATCCGACTGAGAAGTTGACGGTGACAGGAAACAACAGAAGGTGGTGGAGGCACCGGGCTCCTCGTTTTCAATGTCTCTTTAAGGCCGGGCTGGTATTTGTAACACCGTTGGCCCGACGATGATCCTGCGGCACAAGCGGACATCATATTCCCATTGTCTTTGGAGAATGAATGGCCACTGTCCCTCCGTACAATCCAAGTGGATGTCATTGAGAGGAAAACCATCTCCTCAGGGCTGGAATTAACTCAGACAGACAATATGGCCTCGCCACTGTGTGCACTTCATTTATTGCACATCACAGATTCTCACACTCACACTGTTCCAACAAGCCAACACGCCATCGAAGGCACACGGGGAAATGCAACAATTTACTTTGAGGTCTACTTCAATTTATGACAAAGCGTATCACAGGGCAGAGATGTGAAATGTTTAGACAGTGGTGGCTAGTGGGCCTGGATCTGACAGGGCTGGGAAAGCATTGAATTAATGATGCCCCATTTTTCTTCTTCTTTTTTGAAACTCATTTTTACACAGATAAACAGTGTGAAATGATGAAATCCAATTAGAGCAATAAGGGACACTAAGGCAGCATCCAAGAGTATTAAGCCATCTGCCAGTGAGTAAAGATTGCTGCAGGGCTGTCTAATTGAATTTTATCCTCTGACTGTAAATCTCACGAGTGACCCAAATCAAAAGAAAGTTTGCATAAACACGCAATGCAAAACCAACAGCCCTTGCAAAACTGTCGTATAATCTTAAGATTGTGTGCGGTGGAACAAGGTGAGCGTTTGCTCGTGCACACAGCCCCGGCAGGAAAAGTCTGAGGCAGACAATGAAGAGTGTAAATCAGCAGGATTCCTTTTTTCTCCTCTGCGAAAGGACAAGTGGAGATTATGATGGTGATGATGATGTGACTGTAATGGGCAACAGCTGATCTGACTTGCAATGAAAATCAAATTTAATGTACCGTCACCTTGAAAACACCATTCATTCAACACCCTAAAATAAAAAGAAGAAAGAAAACAGCTTTGATTTTCCTCACAAACTGCCATCTGAGACATCCCAGCAGCATTCAGCCACATACTTTACAGTGCATTGTGAACGTATTCAATGGTGAATGCATTGTGTGCTGCCGCTCTGCTGTTCCAGGCTGTGTGGACTGGATGTTGCATCCAGAAGTCTGCGTGCTGATGGCAGGAGTCTTTGTGCGGCCACTGAAACCTCTCTTTAGATCAACCCTCGAGCCCAATCTCCAGCACGATGAGACACACTGCAACCTATGCAGCCTCCACAGGTGCAACAGCATTTTTTTGAGGAGGTTTGAACAACCTGCAGTAGTTTTCTCCTCCATCGGGATCATTTGCACGATATCTGGAGATTCAAGCAAGCGGGGTTTTTTTTTTTTTGGTTTTTTTTTTAAGGAGTCTCACAACATCACTGAAGTTGATGCCAAACCTTGAGCATCACCGTAATTTGAGCCACAAATAAAAATAATAATAATGATTTTTTTTTTTTTTAAAGAAGATGCATGCGCATAGAGTAACATTGCAATAATTCACCTGTGATCCTCGGAGCGTGTCCGCGTCCGTCCGTCCGTGCGTCCTTTCCGTCCGCGCGCGCAGGGATGAAACGCAGCCTTCGGACTGCCGGACAGCGTCGGAGCAAAAGCAGCAACAAATGATCTGCGGTGAAGAGATGGAAACTGACGCTTGTTAAGCCAGTCAAATGCACAGTTTCCCCGGAGGATGCTCGCGGGTCATTCCGCGTGTCGCGCTCAACTTTAAAAACCGCCGCGCGCGCGCCGCGGAGTGAGCGCGCTTCCGTCTGCGGCGATCCTCCGCGCTTTGAAAGAGCTCCTGATGCCCACCCCCCTCCCCTCCCCTCCCCTTCCCCTCCCCTCCCCTCCCCTTCCCCACTGCTCCACACTGCCACTTTGTTTCTCACGGTGACAGAAAAAAAATAAATAATAATAATTTAATATATACAGAGAAGGGAGAGAGGGCAGAGCGGCACTCCGACGTCACGCGGAGCCGCGCGGCCGCTGGATGGCGCAGTGAAGCGGCTCGAGCGACCACAGGAAGTCAATTAAGGAGCCCGATGGATGGCTCACCGGTCGGTTCACAAGGTTCAACACACCGCTGTGATTAACGACTTAACCTCATTATCTCGAAATTAAGGAGTCGTTTTCCTGGTCACTGTCTAATGTGGTGACGAATAGGAGAGACTGAAGGAGGGAAATGAACATGTAGATTAATGTCGGACCGAGAAAATCATAAAAGACCCCCCCATCCCAACTCTGCAAAACCTCAAAACACCTTCACCTCGAAGGCCCCTTTTCATGCTTTTTCTTTGTATATGTCTATACTCACATTTCCATTCACCTTTCGTGTTTTGGGAGTAAATATTGATCTGACAGGATGAACATAGCAGCAGGTTGGTTTCTCTGAAGTGCTCAGGTGTTTGGTTCAAATACCATCACATGACCACCTTTACGCACATCCTTGACCTTCACTAAATAAAAGTTTGTTTGTTTTTGTTATTGTTTTTTGTTTTTTGGGGGGCGGGGGATGTCATTTCAAGCCGACATGGAGGTCTACATATCCTCAGGCCATTATTCTTCAAACTGTGTTGAGTTTTTAAAGCATTTAGTTTCATTCAAGTCAATTTTATTTATGTAGTGCCAAATACAACACCGTCATTTCAAGGCACTTTTGTAGACAAACAACCAACCACAAGAGCAACCAGAGGAGACAGTGGAAAGGAAAAACTCCTCTGTTGACAGTAAGAAACCTGCAAAATCAGGCTCAGAGGTGTAGACTTTCTGTAGTTATTGTTCGGGGATACAATGAGAAAAGAAAAATCACATTTCTTAGTTTGGTGCAATAATTATTTGCCTTTAACTGCTGCAAAGCTTCACTGAAGGAGCAAATACAGACCAATCATAAAGTCTATAAAGCCTATAGGTAAAACAGAGAGTTATTTCACAGTCATTGATCATTTCAGAATTTTCAGATTAGTCACATGGCTAATCACATTAGGGCAGGGCTGCATGATTGAAAATACAACGGCTCACTTGATATTTGGATTGTTTTATGTGCATTTGTCAGATTTAAAGATTCATGGGGGGGGTCATAATGTCCTCCAAATTGTAAATGGCTTCCAATTTTTTACATCTTAAAAATAAGTTAGCCTGCATTAATTTCTTCATAGAACAAAATAACTCAGTTTAAGCTGTTATATATTAACAGTTTAAGCAGTGGGGAAAAATGGCAGCGCTTCAGGCTGGAAGAGGAAGATGAATCGGTCAGAAAGGAAAAGAACGGATACCAAGAGAGATTCAAAGAAGATGGTTTCATAGCAGCAAAGGATAAAATTAGAGCTGAATGCATCTAGTGAACAACTGTGGAATGAAAGTTTGAAAATGTCCGAGGTGAAGAACAGACCATCGAACACCCCCCCCCCCCGAGTGTAAACCCAAAGAGTTTATCCCCAGAGAAAACAAACTCCTGCTACTTTTTTTTTGATTGGACAGGGTGTGGTAGAGACGAGGTCACCGAAGTTAACGTTGGTAAATATTTGGTTTCCTCAAGAACAAGGTTTGGAACCACTTGCTTGTGTAACGTACAGTAATCAAGCCTCATGCTAATTCCATCCACCCATCTGCTACGCCTGTTTTGTCCAGTTCGGGGTCGGTGTGCGCTGCAGCCGATCCCAGCTCGCAACCGGTGGGGCACGCAGAAAAAAAACTAAATCACACATACTCACATTCATTTCTGCCGCCAATTTAGGATTCACTATTTAACCACCAATGCATGCCTTTGGACGGCGGTTCAACAGTTGTTGAACCCGGTCAGACCAGACTACTTCACCTCCGCGCAGCACTTTCTAAGTCGCCACACTCAAGATGTACGGTTATAAACAAGGTCAATGATGGATGTGAGAGCCAAACCTGGAGCCGAGAGCAGCTTCTTACCCGGAGCCCCCCTGGAGCTGTGCCCCTGGGTTTGTTTATAATACATATTTGGTTCTCATTCCAAACTCCTCCATCATTTATAGATGGGAACACTAATACGTTATGAAATAGTAAACACAACAATTATCATTGCCATTCCAAGATATTTATTCTGGTAAAACTCAAATTATTTTCTTAGCAATCATCCGCTGCATATTGTATATATGAACATTGTCTCAGTACATTAAATGCAGCAGTATGTTCGGTTGCACCTTTGTTGTTCCTCACAGGACTTGCGTTTGTTTTATTTTCATTACATCCCCTAACAGTGGAATGGCATATCTGTCTTTGGCCTCAGGCTATTTTATACAGCGATGTGGTAATTGTTTTTACTTCAACCATTGCTAGAACTTGGACCCGATCTTACCCTGGTCAGTTTTCACATTTGCATAAACCACCTCCAACCTGATGACTGCCTAATAAGATCACTGATATTGGTGGTGAAACAATCCTAGAATTAATTAAAAGACCGAAAATGCATTATTAGATATTGACGTTCTCCAGAGTTTTAGAATATCACAAAAGATGAAAATACCTTTTATTTACTGCATAGAGTGTGAAAAACAAGGTTATTATAGTATAAGGCTTTCTGATATATCACTAGGCCACATGCACCCGGCGCAAAACTTTTAATGGAAGTAAATAAAAAATATAAATAAATACTTACTCACAGTAAGCCCGAAAGAGTATTGCAATGATTTTTCATCAGGTAAAGAGTGACAGAGTTGTTTACCAATTATGCAAACTTCTATTGGTTATACACTATACAGAAAAAAAAGGATATTTATATGTATATATGTATATTTATTTACTGATATGTCCCTAAATAGTTTTTTTTATTAAACTGCATGATGGCAGCAGGTTCCAAAAATGGGGCCCTCACTCCTGCCCGTGTCAGGTTGAGAAAGGAAATCATTAATATAGCATTAGGAGCTGGCTGTGAACTCATAACTGCCCTGGGCACACATCAGCATACATGCAGCACTATTCACTACTGCTACACCTTCCCCGAGGTTGAAATGTCATCCTTCACTGTCATTACATTTCTGCCCCCATTAACTATTGATTATTTCCACTTCAGCATTTTGAGCCCTTCTGTGGAAATGGCCCGCACGCCTCACTACCCATACTCCACGGATCAGGCGGAACAAAAAGGCCCACCGTGGTTTGAAAAGGGGGGGGGGGGGGGGGAGTCAGACTACCGGAGGGGCAAAAGGGGGTGAGGAGGGAGAGGTCAGTGCGTATGTAAAAAAAACCCAACAAAAACAAATAGCAAGTGGCCTGAACCCCCCCCCCCCCCCCCCCCACCCCACCCCACCTGCCCATTCGCGGTACGCTTGAGCGAACAACTGGAGGTTGACTTGTTCTTTTCCGGGCCCATGAGAGTTTTGCCACAGCATGTGTTGCATATTTACTGTGAGGTTAGATCAGGTTCGTCCCTGCGTGTTTCCAGCAGAGTGCAGGTTGCAAAGTTTGTTTGGGCGAGGAACTCTGTGCCCTTCGCCATCAACAAACTGCATCCATAATGGCGCAGATGAGTCTTTGTACAGCTGCCAAAAACCTTCATATATTGCCTTCTGCTAATGGCTGCTGTTACTGAGCTCTGCTGCTTTCTATATTTCAGTATCACTGCTGTTTAATGTTTTGCATATGCAGCCTGTGGAGGCACATCGGGCTGTTTGGAGAATAACATCGGGGGTACAAGCGCGTGCTTGCTTGTCTGGTAACTCCGCACAATGTCTGGCCTTTGGTTTTTATAGATCAGAGGGGGGAAAAATTGTCTTTAAAATGCCAGTTTGTTGATTTGCATCGACGAAATGTGGAAATGGGACAGACATCACACAATAACTTCAAATGCTTTATCTTCTGCATATATAGGAAGTCTCTTAAAACCAATATCCGTGTCATTTTTCTTTCTTTGAAACACTGACGCTTAAATGTTCAATGACATCGCCCATAGGTTCAGTGGAGTGGAAACCAATGGTGTTTACAATTAAAGCTCAGAGCTAAGAGCCAAACAAGGGATGGTTCCTCGGAGTTGGTGTTTACATTTGGGTGTCAGAAAAATCAGCAAAAATATACTAATAGACTCTCTATTGGCACATACAATAAAAATAAAATAACGCAACGAAACAGTGTGTATTCATAAAAAGTCTCATTTATTTCAAAATCATTCATCAACAAATATTACAGATCTGCATTGTTTGGGGGGGGGGGGGGGGTGTGAAGGGGGGGGGGGGGGGGGGGGGGGGGGGGCGCAGACTCACACCCAAAAACACATGAATAAAACATTTATCAAAATATGATGGCATTTGAAGCTTTCCTCATGTTGCGGTAGGAAAATAAACAAAAACCAAGCCAGTGTGTACAGAACCAGTAAATGAGTTAGTTTGGCCAGTCCCGCTCTACAGGATTACCATGTAGAGTGAAATCCACTAGAATCCAATGTGGCTTTAAGATAATCCCATCAGAACCGCAACAGTGCAACGCTACTAGAGAACACCCAAGCCTGTTAGCACTGATGAGAGCCTAAAGTGAAAGAAAGGGGGGGGGGGGGAATATGACAGAAGAGTGCAGCAATCCTCGTTAAATGAAAAAGAAAAAAGAAACTGAACACACTGACTTCTATTGTACAAAAAAAAAACATTTTAACAGCCTGCTGCCAACGAAGCACCACATCTCATGATGCTAGTTTGCATTTTCTAAAAAAAAACAACAAAAAAAACTAGCTACACAGGTAGAAAACTAAGTCAGCATTGCATCATGGTAAACACATCTCCTTGAGTAAGTCTTCACATAAAGCTCTGCAACGTGAATCCATTCAAAAAAAAAAAATCTCTCCATTGGATATTAATACAAGCCTGAGTTACCACATTAATTGTTATGCATGTCCATAAGATAATACTGAGTTAATATGCGCCTCCACCGCCTCTTAATTAGCGAGGACATGTTTCCATATTCCCCTCAGTCTGTGTCTCATATCCGTCTGATTTATGGAAAACAAATGCCATTCCGACAGCATGTAGGTGTAAGTTATTTTTAAGCCTATGGGTTCGATATGAAATGACTTGCCGTCACGTGGCAGTCAAAGTGGAAAAGAGGCGTCAGTAAGGAGCAAACTTCTGCCGGTCGGATTTCTTGATGCCGGAATTCGGTATTTTTGCCGTGTAAGGGGATAAACCCTGCGCTAGCCCGGAAGCGGCTGCCGCGTGGACGGCCAGCACGGGGAGAGTTTTCATGCCAAGCAGGCTGGAAACGGGGACGGCGTAGTGCGGGTTTTGCATGGCTGGTAGGCCGGAGGGAGAGTGGACGTTAATGGTGTTGGGGGCTTGGGTGGCGGCCGCCAGGACGGCCATAGAGGTAGCAGCTGTGGAGGGAGTGGCAGTGGACTGAGAGAAGCTCATGTTGAGGTCAACTGGGGCCGCGGAGGAAGCGGCCTGCATGGTGTATTTAGCCATCTCTAAGCTGCAGGTCGTGGTGGAGGTGGAGGTGGAGGAGGGGGGGGGGGGGGGGGGGGGGGGGGGTTGAAGTGGAGGTAGTTGGTGGAGAGTTAAAGAGAAGAGAGTGAAAAATGAAAAGGGGGGAGGGAGAGGAGGGGGGGGGGGGGGGGTGAGATGTAAAAAAAAAAAAAAAAAAAAGGAAGGGAGGTGAGAGAGAGGAGAAAACATAAGAATCAAAGAAGGAATGTGTTAGAAAGCAGAGACAATAAAGGATTTTAATGCAGTCAAAAGAACGGAGCAGTAGGGTGGAACAAATCCAGCCTCACCCTGAGCACAATAACTCTGCCCTCGTAAAAGAAAAAAAAAAAAAAAAAGCAAAGCATGATGTCTGGCTGTTTCATGATCAGGGTGTGACGTGAAGCTCCTGCTGGACGTGGATGACCTGTGCAATGTCTTACCTGGCGTTGATGAGGTACTGGGCCACGCTGATGCTGGCCGGCGAGCCCGTGATCGTGACTTGGCGCATGGCGGAGCCATCAGTGGCGCTGGCAATTTTGATGTGTGCTCCAGAGACCTGGCGAATCTCATTGATCTTGCTGCCTTGTCGTCCAATTATGCAGCCAATAAACTAGGAAAGGGAGGGGAACATGTAAATGCCTACAGAGCTCATGTTTGTGTGCTTTTTTTCTTTTCTTTCTTTTTCTTTTTTTTTCTACTGATAGCAAAACCGAAGAAATCCAGGAAAGCTACATTCTCAGCTGTAATACTGCATCTGGAGGAAACTGCATTACACCAGTAAAACACATCTGATTCTCAAAAGCACAATATTTTCCTACTGTACAGGGAACATCCTGATGAATAATTCTATATATTTTTTAAGACCTCTTGCACAGGAAACTGAACTATTTCAAATCATTTCATAAAATATACAGCATCCTGCAATAAAGATTATATTTAAGAGATCATTTTCCCCCCCACATTCATCCATACATATGCAGATACATACATACGTACGTACAGACGCACAGTAAGAACATGCAAACTCCACTCCCAAACTCCCACAACTGGACACATGCCGGAAATATTTATTCCCGCTTAATGAAATTCTTCAAAGCTCCACAGTTCACATATTATGAGTATTGCAATAACTGGCAAAAACAATTTTAAATGGTAATGAGAAGCATCCAAATTGCTGAAGCTGAACCAATATTAAACGTTTTTTCAACAGTTTCACATTGTTGTCAGAGGTCCAATAACATTGTACTCAAGATTTATTTCACAAATTCCAGCCCTGGTCCTGAATTTTAGCCAGTCTAAAAGTCCCTCTAGTGAGCGCTACAGAGAACAGGCTGTTTCTGTGTCTATACAATGAGTTGTGTCTGCCCACACCGATTCCCTGTCAGTTTTCTGCTCGTATTTGCGTGGAGGAAAAATGGCGTCTGCTGGTAATTTTAGAGGACAGAGCTAAGGGAGAGTCAAAGTGAGTATCCGCCACCTGTGGGTGTGGTTATTTCCCCTGTTGACATCATGAAAGGAAAATCTCAGATTGGCCTATTTGAAAAGTGGAGTAAAAGCAAGGGGGGGCAGATGACAGACTTTCTTCACTCATACACAGGCTGCAGGAACACATATTACTATTAGAAAGCCATTATAAAGTCAATTTTGCCTTTGACTTTATGAAATACTGTATAATAGTTGAAGAGGTGAAGGAAGCCTTTGAGAGAAACAAAAACCTTAGAACTAAACAAAATCCACATACCAGTGTCTTCATAAATCACTAATTACCAAGCCATATCCGGCTTGTATATTCCTTTGCACATTATAAGCTGTGTAATTGTGGATTTGAAATATGGGCTGCGTGCTCGACCATTTCATGGATTCACAGAGACTTCCAAGAGTCTCCACCGGTTGCCTAGTAACAGCAAGACTCCAGGAAGACACCGCTCTGACCTGAGAAACAGTCGAACCCCACAAAAATGACAGAACCTGTTATTTTCCTGCAATCACGCATGAGGAAAAGTGTTAAAAAGTGTGAAAAGTGACCCTGTTCAGGCTTCCCGGCCTGGACGAGGCGATACGTGCATCCCTCCAAAACAACCCTCTTAATATTCAAGCAAAAAGTTCAATTGTATTTCATGTACGTCTGTTGAAATATATGAATCTTTCTCCAGGATATCTGCTGTAGCGCTATATGTAATTCTGACCTGATTCAGTACAGATAAAACCTGTATTGCCCAAAGCAGATTAGCTGCGGAGCCCGTAAAAACAGCCTTCGATTGGTGTACCAGCCAGAATTCTCTTCATTTTATGCAATATTCAATAATACTGCTAACACTGGCATTATACTAATGTCTGAATGTGTGAATACGCGCAATCAACTATGTCAGCAAAAAAAAAACAACAAAAAAAAACAATTATTCTGCAGTGAAAAAGGTGAAACGCTTATGCAACCCAACCCCTCCACCCCCCCCCCCCCCCCCCCCCCACCACCCCCCTATCCAAAAACAAAAAATCCTCATTACAGATGTCCTCCTAGAAAGTTTTAATGAAGTCAGAAGCTCAAGGATTATCTGTGTAGGTTTTCAGCGCTGGAAGAACACAAACAATGTGGCACTTACATCATTAGGTACTGCCAGCTCTTGTGAACTTGTGGGGGCAGATGCATCCAATCCTGCAAAGTAGGACAAGGAGTGCTAGTAACAGTATGGCGCTAATGGCTTCCACTTTCATGGCATGACAAGTTGCCCTACTTTGTCTAGGTTATCACTGTTACACTGCTAAAGTGAGAACATTAAAAATAGTATACAGGCAAAAAAAACCCAAACCAACTTTCTAAATAGACTAATACAGTGTGTTCACATTCAGGACAAAGTCTTTGCACAGAATTTATGCTGCTGTGATCCGAAAAGCTACGTCGTGACTGTCAGTGTCACATCGATTCCTGCCTGTCTTACAAAGGTTCTCAAAGTGTGGGAAGATTGTCTCCCAAGTTGTTTTTTAGTTTGATGCCAGACTTCTTCATCTTTTCCTCGTTATAAGATGTTAACAGCTGGGATCCACAGGTGATTAAAAAAGAGAACAATTATCCTGCCAGCGAGAAGCTTTCATTGTGAAATCTGGCGTGTCATTACATACAATTCGGCAGTTTCATGTAACGTATTAAAACGTCTGTTTTATCTGCATTCATTATAATTCCTTCTCAAAATTATTTTAAAAAGGCGGATAAATAACCCCACATCTCCCCTGAGGCTGAACCCACCCCGAAGCTCTCTGGCGCCCCCCCTAGAGGAGACCCCCGACACTTTGAGGACAATGGAACCATTGCGAGGTGTTGCATTGCGTTAGTTGTGGCAGATTACATGAGTACGTGGGGTTGAGGTCGGGAGTGGTCTGGCCCAGACAGTGTTAGGTTCAGAGGAGAAACGTTGTTGAGGTGGAGGAGGAGGAGGGGGGGGAGGGGGGGGGTCGAGAGATTAGGATTTGTTTTGTGGAGAGGGGGAAATCGGGCAAATGGAGCTGAATATTTTTAGGAGGGTGTGAGAAATGGTGAGAAATGGTTCAATATTTACGAAAGTGTAAATATTTCTGTCATTTTTTCACATTTCCCTCTCAGAGAAAGCCTCCTGTCTGTTGCTCTTTAGCATTTCATGGTGCCGGCTTCAGTCTGTCACGCGTTCTTTTGGATTATAAATATTTCAGGGAATAACTTTGAAGATTGTTGGTAATAAATAGAAAAAAAAAAAGTGTGGCGGCTTAACCTCAAAACTTCACTGTCCTTTTCACAATTCATTTGTTTTTAATGTTATTTTTCCGGCACACATAGACACAAATGCAGAACATTTTCTTTCTTTCTTTTTTGCGTTTTTTTTTTTTTTTTTAGGTATATTTTTTTGGTGATATATGCATCTCGAGCAAGCCACCTTCTGCTAAAAAAAAACAAAAAACCTGTGAGAGTCTGCAAACTCTGAGAATGAAGACATCCTTGATCCTCGCTGAAGTGACAGGGGTGTTTGATGGTGTGATTCGAAGAGGAGTGAAGACAGAGGGATAGATGGACTTCCCCGGGGAGCCGTGGGTACGTACCAGGGAAGGTAGGGTTGCTCTGCCCAAGGGAAGGGAGGGGGATATGCTGCATAGCCAACTGGTGAAGCTTGGTCAACTGCAGGGTAGGAAGGAAGTTAGAGCTAACCAATCAAACTGGATTATTTCAGAGGAGCTGACAGCTACAATACAGAGCCAGTCTGAAGTTCACAAACATCACAGAGATTGGTTTCCTTCAGGAAGCGTGCTGGCTTCTCATGGCAGTCGTCTGAATATGTAGTCACATCGTCGGCTGCGGAGCGACAACTGATCAGCAAATCTTAAAGGTCTCGATTTCCATTTCAATCTAAGCATGCTGCTACTGTGGGTTAGTGTTAGTAATGTCAACAGATCGGGGTTACTGAAGTTTCATCTTCTCTGAGTACAGGGCACAAAGAGGGCGTGTTGGTGGCTTGTAGGGGGTGGGTAGGGTGTAGGTCATTAGGACAGACGTCAGTCACTCAAATGAGTCAAATACTTACGTCCTGATGTGCAAAAGCATACTGCCCTGGAATTGCAAAGGCCTGGAAGAACGACAGATGAGTTGCGGTTATATAACTGGGCGGCGCAGACATGCTGTTACATGTCAGTTGGAATATGAATTTGTCACATAGCATGAAGAGTGAGCACAGAGCGGTGAAAAATCCAATCCTGTCCTCGTTTCCATACCTCTGATGCATATAGATCTTATTGAGTTCCATCTAAATGTCATCTGCTGTTTAGTTATTGTTGGTGTTGTTTTTACACTTCCTTGAGCATGACTAAAAAAATCCAATAACATAAACAGATGTCGGATAGGTCAAAGCAGACTGTACCAAATGCAGAATGGCAGCTCGTCGGCTTGTGGACAAAAACACAAGCTCTCGCCACGACGTCTCCCAGGTATCACACCGTAGGGGTATTATTAATGTAAATGCTGGATATTTACAACGTGAGGAGCTTATTGCTGTATAATTATACAGATGTTTCCCTCTAGTGGTGAGATTCTGCTTAATGATCTCTGAGACCTCACAAAATAAGAAGCCTGTCGTTGTTGTTGTTGTTTAATCCATGAAAAGCAGAAATCCACTCGTCTGGGCTCTTACCTGCGCGGAGTGTTGTGGTGCTAGTACAGCGTGAGCTCCAACATGTATGACCTTGGGACGGTAGGGAATAGTCGCTCCTTTTGGTGGAGACTACAAACACAGTCCAAAAAAGAGAGAAACATTGCTGCAGGTGAGAAAAGAACGAAAACCAGTGCGAGCTGAGCTGAAAATACGGAACTGGCAAGTTTTTGAACGGGATAAAAGGAGGTCAAGCAGATGCTGTAAAGTCAAATGCAAACATGTGTTGCTGCTAGAGGCAGCTTGAACATGCCACGACCGTGTGCTGCTGCGCCTGGCAATGTCTGATAAAAATTGTTAAATGAATCCAAGTGAAAGCTAAAAAAAAAAAAAAAAAAAAAAAAAAAAGCTTTTCGAACTGGTTGTAAAATCAAGGCAGACCAGACTGAAGGAAATTTAGAACACCAGTGTGACTGCACAAATAGAAATGCTACAATTTCGTCACGCAAGAACAATATCTGATATCCAGGTTCACTCTGTAGCAAAGCACAATAATCCTCATATAGTGAACCAATAGGGGTGCCAAGACAAGTTTGGATTCCTCGATCTAATGGTACGACCCCCTCAGGTCCCTAATGTCAACATCAATGAGAATTTCTGGACGAGTCAGAAGGGTTTGAGTCAGAACATCTGAGTTCTGAAAGGGTTTTTTTTAATACAATCTTCAAAGTATTATTGCTCTAAATACTGATTTCACTTCACTTTGCATTGCATCGAGGGAAAATGGAGTGGAAGTTATTAGTCGACTCCTCCACTTTCAATTGAAGAGTCATTGTTATATTTTAACAGCTTGTTGAAGCCTGCTGTCCAGGCTTGCGCTGACCTCTAGTGGCTGCAGTAATTATGACAGAAGCACAATATAGAAGTCGAAGATAAGACGGTGACGCTGTGGTTCGCTCTCCCAGGGTGGAGTGTGGAGTTTGCATGATCTCCCCGTGTGTGGGTTTCCTCCAGGTGACGCTAAATTGGCCCGAGGTGTGTGTGTGTGTGTGTGTGTGTGTGTGTGTGTGTGTGTGTGTGTGTGTGTGTGTGTGTGTGTGTGTGTGATTGTTTGGATGGATGGAGATGAAACAACAAAATCCTTACAGATTGTTTTTTAAAAACAAACAAAAAACAAACACTATCTCATACATATTAAGCCTGAATGATGGAAAACTGTATTTTATTTAGCCACTGAACTAGATAATTAAATGCCATTAACACTGCGATACTCTATTACACCCCCATCAATATTTTCCTCATTGATGTTATTATTATTCTTTCCCTATAAAATTATGTATCATTACTTAAATGCTATAAACATAAACCTTTTTTTTCAAAGCCTCAATTATGGTGTTTTACTATTTTTAGCTGAGTAATTTTCTTCACTCAGTTTATCTAAAAAGCATGACAACTGCTCATTTGTCATCATGTCAATGGCCACAAGGAAGTAGTACAGGCATTTAAAGAATGCATGTTTTCTTCCATCACACCTAATGGAGATATTTTGGCTCTTTGCAATTCCCAACATGTGATACAGAGATGAAATATATATATTACTTCATATAAAACATGAGTCAGTATGTATGCGTGCCTGGGATGAGGGCTTATTGAGCGAGCGATGATGATCCCTCTTACCCAATTCCTGCGATACTGAATGAGAGCTGAATAGAAATGTTCAACTGGACTGACAGCATTCAACATGCAACCCCCCCCCCCCCCCCCCCCCCCCCGAGTTCAACGAAACAAATGAAACCTCATTGGGGAAGAAACTGCGGATATAAATCTTGATTGTGTCATTTGGAACGGTTACTAAGATGTGGTGGTCGAGGTCCAGCCTCGGCTGTGCCTCCACATCCTGAATAAATCTGACACACTTGATGGTTAAACAGAGCGGTTGAACATGAAAATCATCTTTGGCCGACAGCGCTTACCTCCAGCATCACGGAGCAGATGTGTCGTACGCACTGAGTGATGGCCTGTGGAGTGCCAGAGATTGTGACAGCCCTCTCCGTAGAGTCCGGCAGCATGTCTCCTGCCACCTGAACCTGAGCGCCTGTGGTCTTTACATCACCAGACAACAGAGGAAACAAAGACTATTTATTGCTGGGGGGGGGGGGGGGGGGATAGCACAAATTGAAATGCTGTTTCAAGCACCCACAAATTACCCCGAACACATTTTGACATGCAGTGAGCAGCTGCAAGCCAAATAGCAATGTGTGCTCCAATATTTGAAGAGGCGCACACAAATATTGTCCATTCAGAATGAGTGTGCAGCCTCCGCTGATCTTTACCAGCATAATCAGAGGGATTTTTTATCAGCAGCTCCCCAAAAAACTCCCATTTATTTATATATATATTTGTTTCTTCTTCTTCTTCTTCTTCTTTTAACAAACAAGAAAAGTTTGACTTCAGTATTTGATACTCAAGGTGTCAGAGCAGCAGGGACCAAGTTTTCTGTCCTTGTTTGGTTGCGAGAGAACAACTTTCTGCTGGAAAAAAAACAAAAAGTCAAAGACTCCTGTACCTCTCTGATCTCTTTGATCTTTGAGCCTCCTTTGCCAATCAGCGAGCCGCACTGGCTCCCAGGGAAAACCAGCCGGAGTGTCACTGGTGGCTTGCTTGTCACGTTGCTGTTTATCATCGCCGCAGTAATATCCTGAGGGAGGATTCAAAAATATGTTGTTCCCACCGTATACAACACCAACTTTATCTGAAAACTTTTTTTTTTTTTTGCTGTTTTGCAAGACTGACGAATGGGTGCATTCAGTAGCTTTCAGGCAGTGATACTTTCAGATAAATTGTTAAATTTTGTGCATTAAAATGACAAAATGATGTCTCAGTCATGTTTTTTTTTTTTTTACCTCCTCAAACTTCTGCGCAATCATGGAGAAAGCTCTGAAGATGCCCTCAGTGGGTCCTGTGATGGTGACTATTCTCTCCGGAGACGATCCCTCTGAGATGTTGATGCGCGCGCCACTCTAGAAACACAAACACCACAATTGCATGACACTCAATTTGGAGCGATGTCTGATGTGCGTTTTCAAGTTTAAAAAAAAAAACTAAAAGGCAAACACTCACCTCCTCCCTCATTTTCTTCACCGTCTCTCCTTTCTGAAAACAATTGGGAAAGAAGTCGCTTTGATTAGGTTTATCAAGGGAACGTAACAAGACAATCACAGAGGAAAGGAGACTCAATGAATGCTGATGCTTTATAAAATACGTCGTCTACCTTCCCAATTATGCTGCCAACTTCCTGTGAATGAAAAAGATAACAGCGTCTGAGTAAATGGCAACCCACAGATTTTCGCAATTGGCGCGGGATGCCATTAAATGCCACTACCAGAGGCATTACGGCGGCCAGCTATTAACAGCAAAAGAAAAATACCTTTCCATGCATCAGCAGCCTGAGTGTCAGTGTAACATTCAGACTCCCGTCTGAAACCATTTCCTCGTTGTCAGACATCTCTGTGTATTTCCGGGGTTCCAAGTAAACACTCTGCAAAAGGAAAGAAATAGCCGGAGTGTGACAAGTGTTTTGGTGCTTCAGAATGATTCGGGAAATGATTTGTAAAATTGAAGAAGTAACACACAGCATCCAAGTGACTATTCTAAGTTCTGGCTTTGTGCATTTGATGGTGGTGTTAAGTCACGTTGTCCTCCAACTGGCTTTTAGCCTTTTGACTCTCAAGCTCTTCTTTTTATTTGGTAGCAGCAGCAGCTCAGACTGGGTCCACTGGGTGAAGGGAGCATATCTGCTTCTCATGGAGACGACACCGCCGTGTTGTAGCCGAAAGCTTCAGTCCTTTCTGTGTGATCCACAGTATTTCTCCTGCTGCTTCTTTTTAGTCATTCAATACACCATCTGGTGGTGGAAACTTGCATTGCAAGATTAAAAACAGTGGGCCTAAATGTTTAACTCGCTGAATTTTGTAGATAATATAGCAACACATAACAAAATCTCCTGTAAAATTGGTCTGTGAGCATGAAAAAAAGCAAGAAAATACACAAATCGGCAAGGATTGTAAACAGCAATCGCAATGGTGTTCACAAAAAAATGTCATAATGCATGAAGGCATGTCATATGATACACGCTAGAGATTTGCACAACATTCACTGAATAAATAATGAACTATTGTTGTTCTTACAGAACCCTTGAACAACACTCGTTTTGTAGCAAGATTTAATGACCATACAAGGGGTCCCTTTCCAAGTCCAGGATTCTTTTTTTGGGACCAGACTTAAAGCAAAATGGAACCCCATCCTTCCTGACCGACATGCAAATGGGATCATTTCTGGCTCCTCCTCATCGATGTAAATTAAACTGAGATGGATTTGAGACATCCGCATCGACTGACTTATTAACTATTTTACAAGAAACGGTCGCCAGATTTATATATTTTTTAAACAGGTTCAAAATTTATCTGAGGAAATAGCAAACCCTTATAAACGTTGTGGGATGTTTTGGAAACTCTTTCACTAATTCTGTTTGTAGCCGGCCACAGCTCAGTATGATACAGAGTTAAATTATGCCTTCAATGGGAGTCAGTTGTATTATACATTTTGACGGAATTTCTATTTTGATATTTCTCCAATTATTCATAAACAATAGCGGCAATTGCTTGGGCTTGACTACACTTCTGTTATTCTGTGTATTCCAGTCAGACGAGTGCAGCTGCAGGAAATATGAACAGCATCATTTCCTGCTCTCAGAGAGGTTTTCCTGGTAAAGAGTTACCAGACATAGCAAATGTGAAAGCTTTGCTGAAGTGGGTATAAAACTGCATCCCCCATTGTTAAATCCATCTGCAGTGAGGGTTAAATTCATCCCTATTTGAGAATGACATGGATCGTTACTTTACCGGGGCTGGATGGGGAAGAGAGGAGGAATTCTTCCAACAGTTTCAACAGCCACTTTTATGAAAGAGCCCCATTCCCCCCTTGTTCCGAAACATCATAAGGGAACCGATGGTCTCTGAAGAGACTGTTGTTTGTCTTCTGATCGTGTTGTTGTGCGGGGCGACGATAAGCCTATCACTGGGTGCAATCTTCACATGGGACCATGTCTTTAGTTCCAGCTGAACACAACCTGTGTGACTCTCAAAGAAAAGATAAGATATAAAGGAAGCCACTTGTGCTGCAGAGGCCTCAGGAGTAAGTGGTGTGATTGTGTGTGTGTGTGTGTGTGGGGGTTTCACTGTCCTTGCAGGGTGCAATTTCATGTCCAGTTGGAAACCGAAATGCTTCAGAAATGTTCCAGGAGGGGCCCAGTGTACGGTCAGGTTTGTTCTTGTTTTAAACAGTTAGCTGTGATCGTTCAAGTTTGACTAAAGATAGACATTAGATTGAAGTGGCTCGCATGCGTGTGTCCAAAGCAGAGAGAGACAGAGGGGGAGAGTCGTCACTTAATATTAAACTGACACTGCACAATGTCGGCTCTGTTGCAGAAGCGTGTCCAATTCTCTGTATTTG
The DNA here is from genome assembly GCF_963422515.1 of Blennius ocellaris. Classification (NCBI taxonomy): domain Eukaryota; kingdom Metazoa; phylum Chordata; class Actinopteri; order Blenniiformes; family Blenniidae; genus Blennius; species Blennius ocellaris. Next base: position 5,667,029 of record NC_137662.1, read on the forward strand.
CAGAACAAATAAAGAATGTCTCGATGCAGTGAAGGACGAGAAGCTTATTGCTCCATAACAGACAGATAGAGGAATTTAAGTCTATAAGGAACGAAGGTCACAGTGTTTATTAGATCATCTCGGTGCCGTGAAGTGATTTTTTCCATTTATTTTTAACAGCTGCTCTGATAAGATGGAGAATCTGGCACTAACAAACAGTATTATCTAAATGGGGGGAAAAAAAGGTAATTTAAAAAGAGACCACTTCAGTTTTTGGACAAACGTGAAACTTCACCTTACACCTTAATGCAGATGATAGATTCACCCTGGCAAGTCATTTTAACATTTAATGGTCAAACGGAATGTGCACTTCAGATGTCCATAATTCAATTCTATTGTAGCTGGAGAAAATATTATATCAGATATTCACAGCATACTTTCTGACTAACACAAATGGCGAGACTTTATGACACTTGCTGACAGATATTTGCAGCCTGACAATGAGCCGCAAATCCACTTACAGATATCTTCCACTCTGCCCACTCATTGATAGCTGAGAAATCCGTCATAACAACCTCTGAGCACATAAAGAGCAAGAGCATCATCTTTGTGCAAGTCAGAATGATGCTGTCAGTATATAAAATGCTCTTTTTAGCTAAGAGGTACAAACTACGCATATCCACAACCGAGTAGCAGCCGGAAATAAGGGAACATTTTTGTGCTTTCTGTAACCCAGCCCATTTGTCTAAATGCCCATTCACAAAGGCAACAACCCGTATGATGTAAATACAGATGGAGTATTCACTGTTAATTCAAGGTTTATTTCAAAACTCCTCCAGAGTTTCAAAGGAGTACTCGCCGGGAAAACTCGTTTTTCCTTGTTAAAACACGTATATTGATGTTGTATCTCAGAAACTGGCCTCAAAAGTCTGGAGTTTGAATGTGACTGAGATTTTTGCAGTTGTTTGGGCTTGTTGTTCAACCCAGAATCACCCACAAGATTTTGATTGTGCCAAATGTTGTTGTTCACTAATTTAGTTCAATACCAAGTGATCATCAACCAGCGTTTGAAAAGAATCCCACTGTCAGGGACACGATTACAGGTCAACCGTTAAGTCTTGCTGCATGTGTAACGTAATGTTGTGTCTGAGACCCTGAAAGTACGGGAGGCTAGCACACGCTCTAGCATTAGCCGCTAACAGGACTAGTATAAACATTGAACCCCGTGTTATTTATTAATGACCGCCATATTTCATTTTAAATCTGCAATGCTCTCCGGCGTGGATGTTTGTAGACAGCTCCACCATCATTTTTTAATTGGATTTTTCATGTGAACAAAGGACCGCTATGCTAGCGCTATCCATGATTGACAGTTCCTGTGGCCAATCAACATACGCCTAACATCCTTACCAGTCAAAATACTGCATGTACTCTTGCACGAGGAAGTTGCGGTATGAAAAAGGGTCTAAATGGTTTTTTGTCCTAATAGATTTTAGGAATTGATTTAAAGGAAAAATGCTCCATGGCTATCTGTGGGGGAAGTTTTTGCATTCTGATCAATCGTTTGATGAAAACTTTGCTTGGACCTTCATATGTTTTGGACCCGGTAGCCACATTAGCTTAGCTTTATAGAAAAAACATGACACATAACACATAAGTATTGCTTTATTTATCCCGCATAAAGAAGTGGGGGGACGACCCACATTGTAGTCTTATTCCTTAACTGAGTTTCCAGGTAACACACAGGCCCTCCAGGGGTTGTTCTTGCTCCCAGCTAAAGATTTGTGACCTTTGAACGGAGCCATGCTAGCTGCTTCACACTGCTTCCAATCTTTGTGCGACGCTAAGCTAAGACAACAAGCTGCAGCTCTTTCAAATAATGCTGCAACAAAGCGAACATTTCCCCAACCCTTTCTTTCATCCGTGATCTCTGACCTTCCCACGAACCCCAGCTTAGATACTCATACAAGCCAATAAATACTGAACCCTCTGTCGCCATCCCACACCTAAAAAACAAAGACCAAACATGAGCGTGCGATTGACTCAAACGTGCTGCCAGTGATAAGAAGTGGCACTAGATTTGCGATGGCAAGCAATTCAAACGGGGTTTTCTAGCAGCTGAGACGAGTGAATAATAGGGTTTTTGTTCCCGCGTGCTCCATCGAGCTAAAAGACTTAATCCAAACAATATCATCATATAATAAGTGGAGGGTATGTTTCCTCTAACGAGAGACTCGGCTATTCTCCCCGCTGTGTATCATCATAAAGTTACAGTGAATACATCAAATAAACAGCAACATCTCTGACTAATCCTATAGGCTGGGATTTGTTTGGTTAATGCTAAGACCCTTTTGACCTATTTCTGTCACCTCTAGCACGTCAGCGCCCACTCAAGACTTGCTAACAAAATGCTCGTGAAAAGCAGCACCCACAGAGTGTACATGATAAAACAAGAGAATCTACAGGAACTCATCTCCCATAATACCGACAGGCAGAAGTGTGTTTCAAATAATAATAATCATTTAGAAGAATAAAATAAAACCAGGGCATTAATCCTTGGTGGAAATAGAAAACAATGTCTAAGGGGATTACTTGAAAGATTTCAAGTGTATTCAAAATTTGAGGCCAAAACAAAGGATATACTAACACGGAAAATGTAAAAATGGTCCAATTTTATAGGATTATTAAATACATTTGTGATGAAGTTTAGAATAAATTATTGTAAATATACAATATACTTTTTATATTTAAACACATGTCAAATTACTAATTTTCACCACAGTAAAAAGGTTTTCAGTGATCCAACAGAGATCACTGCTTAAATAAGTCTATTTTTAGCTCTTTGTGAGCCACCACATATCAGACGATGTGCGTGAGGCCTGACAGCGTGGCGTTCCTCCCTCAACACAAAGGTTACATTATTGGAGATTCATCACATGTCTGGTTTAATATGTTAATTAATTCCAGCCCAGTCTGTGTCTGAAGAGAACAGCACAACAAAATGCATTTACAGCACAGCAGAGTGCAGAAAAACAAGCAACTCAAATTATCTCAGCCTAATGGGAGTCAGGAGTGGTGCATTAAAACCCAGCCTCGCATTTTTTAGCTTCCATTAAAAGTGTAGCATCCAACAACTTCAACTTTCTTTGCTGGTAAATCTCACCGCGAACCTCGTCCACAACGACCTTACAGTGAATAACATAACATAGTCATACAACTTACAACTTAGCTGGAGACCTGTAATTAACGCAATGATTAGTGATAATACTGACCTGATACACAAGATACTTGCTCCTCTTCTTTATTTCCGATAACTTCCAAAGGAACGGCCTTTGAGTTGGTTGTCCGTGTTCAGTGTTTGCCCCCTTTGTTGTCAGTTATCCACAGAGTGGACAGATGGCTCCCTGTGCCCTCAGACCGGCTGGAGCGGAGGCTGGCTTTGCTATTAGTCCCTCAGCTTAGCCCAAGATAAGCCCCTACGCAGGGCAAGTGAACCCGCATCTCTTGCCTAATTCTCCCTGTCACAGCCACCAAAGAGGCGTTCCTCCGCACGGAGATCCACGAACATGAAGAGGCCCGAGGGCAGAGCGAAGAGCCTCTGCGGCTGGACGCCGTCCAGCACCGATAGAGCGAGCTACAGTTACAGCACCACAACCCCTAAAAAAAGAAAAGGAAGGGGGGAAAGAACCCGGGAAGGTGCTGCCTTTTTGCAGCCCTTCAAAAACCCAGAGAGAGACGGTGAAGAGGAGCTTTGTTAAGCGATGTGGCTTTGTGACTAACAACTCTGCATGACTGCTGTGTTCTTCATTAGATTTTCAGAGCGCTTCCTGCCTGCACAGGGCCGGATTTTCTCTAAAAATAAATCTCCCTGTATGAAATCATCGCTTTGTACAAGGAACCCGACTAATTGAGGCTTGGGAAGGACAATGTGCCGTTTGAGGTATTTAGCGATGTTAAACACAATGTCTTCATGGGGTGCCCCCCCACCCCACCCCTGACCCCCCCCCCCCCCCCTCCCCTCACGGCCTCTGCCCTCCCCCACACCAAGCCCCTCGTCCCTCGTAATGAGGCCATACTGGATACAATACCGCCCTTCTGCACAGAAAAATGTATTCAGCTGCGCTCCGAAATGGTGAAGGAAATGAATCAGTCAAGCATAAGTGGCATATTTAATTACGATTCAGTGTGTTGCACGGAGACAATGATGACTGCTGTGAGCCTCATGGCTGTCGATCAGATATCTGAGTGCAACGTGCTCCATTCACTTCTCAACCGGGGTTTTTTTTGTTTTTGTTTTTGTTTTTTTCCCTCTTAAAGAGCAACTTCCAAGTTGTATTTCTTTCGTAAAAAATGTTCACACGAGAACAGGAAGATGAAAGATGATCGTCCAAAGCGCGGTTATCGTGACATGTGTTTGGGGGTCACAGGAAGAGGAGGGTCAAGTAGAGTTCAGAAATTTGGACGAGACCGTTTGTTTTTCACGTGCCAAACAGAATCAGAACCGCAGCCGTGTCGTTAAAAACTGGCAAGAACGGGGCCATGTGACAGACTGAGTGGCGGTTCCTTTATCCGTGTCGAGACTGTGAGATGATCTGGCGTTTTATGCCAATCACTTGTGACTAATTTCCTCTCCTCTTTCTACCTTGTGTGGCAATGAGATTAAGGACTGGGTGTAATTGGATTACTCTGAAGTGATTGCTCAGACTTGTTGGTGTGATCAGTTATAGTTGTCGCTATCGGGGTATATTTCAAGCGTTCTTAAGAAGGCGCTCATAAACTTTTGAAGACAGTTGAAAATAATTCTGGAAGAGCAAGAAAACTGGCTGAAGAGATATACACACGGGTCTTTCATTAGTATCTGTAATTGCTGTTTTGAGGGCTGCTCGGGTAAAAGAAAAATCATTAGACAAGATTAGTGTGAACTGATCAATATTCTTCTTAGCGTACTGAGAGCAGGTCAGCTGTGGTCAGTGCTTCCCTCAACTCTCTTTACTCATCAGTGAAGAAGAGAGACAGATTGTATGTAACGAGATCACTGACCTGATTACTCGGAGTTGGAGGAGTTACCAAGTTACAGTTACTTCAAGCTGTATTGAATTCAAATATGTTGTCTGAAACAACCCAAATGATGACATTCATTTGGGTTGTTTATTGGTCAGCAAATTAACAATTAGAACTGTTCAGGTTGATGAGGCTTCAGTTTTAAGAACAGTTTTATTACTTAGGTTTTAGGTATCGGCAATGTTGATCTGATCAACTCGATTAACGCAGAGCAATGCAATGTGCCCATTTTATAGTTGACGGCAGTCGAGCATTCTCACGTGATTCCCGAAAGCAGGGTTGTCAAACTCATTTAGTTCAGGAGTCACATGGAGCCCAAATTGATTTCCACTGGGGGAAGTGACAACGTCGTTACATAGAAATAAATACCAACAACTCTGAAGTTTTCCTTCATCAAAGTGTGAAACAATCCCTCTTGTATCTCTCAGACGTAACTTCTTCAGCCTTTATCATTCATGTTTTCACCAATGCACACATACAGTAAAGCACAATGATAGTTACTGTTTGTTTTCTAAGTTCTGTGACATCCATTGAGCTATTTTCTGTAATATATATTTTTGTTGACCCTCGAGAGTTCTCTGGTGTTTGGATGTTTACACTGAATCAAAACAACAACAGCAGTTTGTTTCATTGAAAGTTTCATTTAAGATTAATATTACAATGCCTTTATTGTCAATGTGCAGGATATTAAATCCCATGAAGTTCTGTTGGAAAGCTGACAGTAGCAGCATAGAAAGTCACAGCCAAACATGAAAAGTAAAAAAAACATAACATGAATATATACATGAATATTGTCAATTATTTGTCATTTTTCTATTGTGTAAAGTAATCCCGAGTGCACTACGCTGCCTTGTTTTCTGTTGCCCCCCCCCCCCCCCCCCACACACACACACACACACACATACACACACAGAGTTGACAGCCCTGCCTGAATTCAAAAGATGTATATTTTCCATGTTGGCACAGGGACAGATTTTGAATTTTATCTTTAAACTGGTTGTTTCCAGTCAGATTGTGCCTGTATGTTGAGATTTGGTGTCGTTGATTAAATACATTGTAAAATTTAGTTGAGTAATATAGAAATATTAATATTCATAATAAATATTATAATGATGATGATGAGTACTTGTGTGTGTTAATTGAGAGAGAGAGAGAGAGAGAGAGAGAGAGAGAGAGAGAGAGAGAGAGAGAGAGAGAGAGAGACCCTCACCTTCAATTACACAGGATTTGTATCTGTTACATTTTCTTTTTATTCTTTCCAAAAACCTAATGGAAACAGATTTTGACAGAGGCCTTGTTGATACTGGTAAAGAATACTATAAGAAGTGTGTGCAGTTTACAATATTCTATCCAATTTACAAGTATTATGTGTGTGACTGTGCATGTTTAACAATAATTCACATGATAGCTGAAATTATTATAGGTATTGACATTTGTGAAAATTGATTATAAACAAAGGGGAGATACATAGTAAATCTATTGTTTACGTCCTGTAAAAACCCAAACCTCCTCCTCAGAATCGTGACAGTGAACAAAGGTTTAGGTGACATTAAAAGCATGTCTTTTTCCTCCCTTCAACCACAACTGAACACAAACCAAAACTGCTTTTTCTTTGCGCAACATTTCCAAAATATATAAATAAAAACATCGATTAAAAAAAAAATAAAAATCTGAGAAAAAAAAATTATGGGTGGAGTCTAAAGATGTCACGTGACAGGAAAACAGTCGTAACAGTAGGGCTTTTTTTTGTTTAGTTTTTTTCAATATTTACAAACTTTATCGTTTCCTCAAACATCTCAGCGGGTCATAGGTAAACGGCAACTGTGTTAGCTAGTTATACTGTAGTTAGTTAGTAAGTTGTTGTTTATACACAGCAGTTCTCCGCGGGGACACTTTGACAGACTTCAGAGAGAAAACAGTGTCAGCAGACGGACTTTCACCCGCTGGTATCGAAGAGCCGCGTGCGCCACTGTGCGTAAAAAGACGCACGGCGGCGGCGCGCACTGTGACCGCGCTCCCCCTCTCAGCTCAGCTCCCCCCACTCAGGCCCACAGCGATCGATGGATTTCCAACAACTTTGCACTTTTGAAACTTTCCAGCAGCTCTGGAGTCACTACGGCTATGGAGAAAACTTCCCAGACGTGATCGAGCAGGAGTTCACCCGGATTAAAGGTAACGATCGTGCTCAGTGACGGGATAGTCTTTCCCCCGGCTGGCTGACTTGTTTTGGTTTTTTTGGGTTTTTTTCCAATACATGGCTGCTCCTCTGTTGTAAACAGGAATAACATATCTGGATCATGCTGCAGCCACGCTGTACCCAGAGTCTCTGGTCAGGGACTACTGCCAGGACATTACAGGGGATGTTTACGGTCAGACAAGTCACATAAAAAAATCTTGTGAAGTGTTTATTTTTATGTGTCTTTCGGCTCCTATAAAATCCGAAGCGACTAAGTGCTGACCTGAAACCCCCCCCCTTGCAGGAAACCCTCACAGCCACAGTCCCAGCAGCACACTGACACATGACACCATGGAGCGGGTGAGATTCAGGTGAAGACCTTCAGAATAAACTCTCATAATGAGTCCTTTCAATGTAATGATTAAAAGAAGAAGAAGAAAGAAAAAAAAAACCTGCACATTTTCTTACAGGGTCTTGCAGCATTTTAACACCACCCCTGAGGAATACTCTGTGATATTCACATCTGGTTCTACTGCCGCACTCAAATTAGTGGCGGAGAGCTTCCCCTGGAGGCGGCAGGCAGAGAGTCAGGCGGCCAGTCTCTTCTGCTACCTCACTGATAACCACACCTCGGTCGTGGGCATGAGAGGACTGACCTCCAGCCAGGGGGCCGTTGCACTGCCCGTCCTGCCGCGGGATGTGGAGGGCAGGGCGAAGGCCGCCGAGGCTCCAGGCGAAGATGCGGTTTGCCAGACAGCCCACCTCTTCTGCTACCCAGCACAGAGCAACTTCTCCGGACGAAAGTATCCGCTCGGCCACGTGAGAGGCGTGCGGGCGAGACGCCTCTACCCGGCGTGCGACCACCGGGGCCGCTGGTTCGTGCTGCTCGACGCGGCCTCCTACGTCGCTTGCTCCCCGCTGGACCTCCGAGACTGCCCCGCCGATTTCATCCCCATCTCTTTCTACAAGATGTTTGGCTTCCCCACCGGTCTGGGGGCCCTTCTCGTGCGCAATGACGCGGCGAGCGTACTCAGGAAGTCGTACTTCGGTGGAGGCACGGCGGCGGCGTACCTCCCCGGAGAAGATTACTACGTGCAGGCTGCAAACGTCACTGACAGGTAGAGTGCCGAACAAGCCCGTCAATTCACAGTCGCTTTATTACCCCCCGCTGCCTCCGTTCGCCGGCGTAATGCTTTCTCTCTCTCTGCCTGGTAAAGATTCGAAGATGGCACCGTGTCTTTCCTGGACGTCATCGCCATAAATCACGGGTTTGAGTCGCTTCACCGGATCACAGGTGCAGTGACAAGAGTGTCTCGGTTCACACCAGAATATTAACACCTCTTCGTCGAGTAGCAGTCCGCTAATCCATATGCACGGTCTTAACAATGGTGATCTGCTTCGGGGCAACACTATATTTATCCCTTTCCTTTTTTTCTCTGTACCTTCAGGGAACATGCACAACATCCAGCAGCACACGTTCGGCCTGGCGCGCTACACTTACATGCTCCTGTCAAGTCTTTGCCATGGCAACGGGAAACCGGCGGCTCACGTATACACCGAGGGGCAGTTTGAGAGTTCAGTCACACAGGGCGCCATCGTTAACTTCAACCTCATGGACTCTGATGGACAGATAATTGGGTATTCACAGGTGCGTGCGATAAATATGATTTAGATCAAAGTCATAACAGTTTAATTGGGGCATGTTTATGTTCAGTGTGGGTTTGTGTGTGTTTTTTGTTTTAATAGCAAACCCTCTGCTGTCCTCAGGTAGACCGAATGGCCAATCTGTACAATATTCATGTGCGGACAGGCTGCTTCTGCAACACCGGGGCCTGTCAGCTGTTCCTCGGGATCGATGGCCAGCAGATGAGGAGAAATCTGCAGGTGAGAGACGGAGGCTTGAAAAAAAAAAAAAAAAAAAAAATCAGTCAGAATCTTTTGGGGGGCATGTGGGGGGGTAAAATGCAAAATGTTGTCTTTCTTCTCTCTTTCAGGCCGGCCACGTCTGCGGAGACGGCGTCGACCAGGTGGACGGCCAGCCGACCGGATCTGTCCGCGTGTCCTTTGGCTACATGTCAACGTTTGAAGACTGTCAGAAGTTCCTGAAGTTTGTTGCCGAGTGCTTCGTGGAGAAGCCGGTCACGGTGGACCACGCCAGGCTGCGGAAGCTAAAAGCAGCCCCAGCGGCCCCAGAAGGCTCCGGCGAGCATCCTTCAATGAAACAGACTAATGGAGAAGTGTATAAAGTAGGTGAGGAGAAGCCTACAGAAGCGTCACTGAAAGGATTTGGATTCAGAGACTCAAACAGCCATGGGGGGGCTTACACTCTGACCGCCATCTACATTTATCCCATCAAGTCCTGCGGAGCGTGTGAGGTTTGAGCACAACCCAAAGTTATTCCCTTATATACTCTACTCCTCTCTCTCTGTCCTGCTTTCTCGCTCCACCTGCTTTGGCTCGACCCTCCATCCCCTGCTCTTCATGCAGGTCCACGACTGGCCGGTGGGACCGCAAGGTTTGCTGTATGACCGAGGCTGGATGGTGGTGAACGGGAACGGCGTGTGTCTGAGTCAGAAGAGAGAGCCCCGCCTGTGCCTCGTTCGCCCGCAAGTCCACCTCTCGTCAAACAAATTGCTCCTGCGGGCCTCAGGTCAGACAGTCTAGTCGCTCGGCGCGGCGGCGATGAGAAATTTCAATCAGTCGGGACTTTCAGCTGCGAGTTTGTCCGAGAGTTCCTGACTTCTTGTCTGTGTCCATTGCCCCCCCGCAGGGACGGATGCCGTGTCAGTTCCTCTGAAAGACGACGCTCAATTGCACCCAGGCTACCGGGTGTGTCAGAGTAGAGTTTGTGGTGACAGGTGAGCTGGATCTGTGATCACATCTAAGAGCGGCGGCAGTGGCGGCGGGAAAACGCTGTGACACGTATCTTTTGTCCCAGATTTTCCTCTGGTATCGTTTGCTTCATGTCTGCATGGTGTTTTTATGCCGTCCTCCTTTACTGGTCGCTATTATAAGGCCTCCTCCTCTCCGCTTCTTATGACAGTCTGCCTGCTTCCTACTTTTTTTTTTTTTATGGAACACAAACAAACAATGAGCAGGAGGTGATATTAATCTGGTCTGACAGATCCCCCACATGACGAGTCATGGGTAAAAAAAAAAAGAAAAGAAAAAGCTATTCATGCCGAGATTCTTGGATTTAGATGTCATAACAAATAATAAGCAGCATCCGAATTCAGTAGATTTCCCCAGGGACCTCCTGAATGTAACCCCCCACCCCCAACCTCCTCCACCTCCTCCTTCTCCTCCTCCACCTCCTCCTCCTCCTCCCCCCGCAGGGTGGAGACCGTCGACTGTGGAGACGAAGCCGCATCCTGGCTCTCAGACTTCCTCGGACAGACCTGCCGCCTGATAAGACAAAGGCCCGATTTTACCCGAGAAATGAGGAAAAAGCCCATCGGAGGTACCTATTCATACATTCCACCTGTTCCACTCCGCTGTTCCCCGGGCGGTCTGGCTCGTCGTTCAGCCTGCGATTTGTAGGCAGGGAATGGGGGAAAATGTGACAAACCCCGATCTGCTCCTCGTCGGAATTATCTTCACTTCTCGTGGGGCTTAAACCTTGTCTTGCTCATTAAAAAGCCACTTCACAAGTCAGACCAGACAAAACGCATCCAATCAATGAAGTAAAGGTGAACATTGGCACACAACGAGAGGAAAAAGTCACATCGTTCCAAAACTCTACCCACTTAAAGTGTCCCTGAAATGTTTATCATATTTCATCTTTAGAAAGAAGAATAAATATGCTTTCGAAAGGTATATAACATTCCCAGATAAAAGTCCGAATTCCGACCCTTTTAATTGACTTTACATGATGCAGCAGACGACGGTATATTTGCGGGCCATAAATGTGAGCCGCCTGAGCTAGACCGGATATGACGTACGAGGGGTTATATGTCCCAGCCAAAACAACATCAGCTGATTGAAGAATGGAGGGGTTTGGCGATACAGAAGCACCTAGGAGCGATGTTAGCGAAGATTTAAGTGACGTATCGTTGGTTTTGGACGAAGATGAAGGAGAGGAATCATCGGAGGAAGAATTAGAAGAAAATCAAGGCGTTCAACCATACATGTTTGAGCCGTGAGTACATATTGTGTGTGACCGGGTATTTACCCGTGTGCACATATTGTGCGTGACCGGGTATTTACCCGTGTGCACATATTGTGCGTGACCGGGTATTTACCCGTGTGCACATATTGTGCGTGACCGGGTATTTACCCGTGTGCACATATTGTGCGTGACCGGGTATTTACCCGTGTGCACATATTGTGCGTGACCGGGTATTTACCCGTGTGCACATATTGTGCGTGACCGGGTATTTACCCGTGTGCACATATTGTGCGTGACCGGGTATTTACCCGTGTGCACATATTGTGCGTGACCGGGTATTTACCCTTGTGTCAGAGTGGGTGTTTTGCAAAGTTTATTGGTCTATTTGTCTTAAGTTTTAGCAGGTTTTAAAAAGACTTACTGAAGGTTGGGTTTAAAAATCCGTTAAAAAGCCGTTTAAAAATGGTGGGGACAGAACCAGGTTTCAGGATACGTTTCCTCTTCACAGCAAAACCAAGTGACTCTCGGATTGCGGGTGCTGTTTCGTAACAGTCATCTGTGAAATGTTGACTGCAGAGATAGGAGGCCTCTGTTGGTGTCCAGTTGGAGCGAGTGCGCTGCACTTGTTTTGTCCATAATCTCCTCAAAGTTTGATCTTTTGGGAATTTATGGACACTTACAGACGGACTGGGCATTTGGGAACACCCAGCCGCAACACAACGCTTAGGCATGGCTCTAAAAAACTGCTAAATAACGCGATAATGCAGAGCACATGTAAACAAGACGCTACGATCAGCTGTTGTGGGCGGAAGTAAATAACCCCTCATACGTCACAGCGCAAAACTACGGCAAGTTGGGAAAACTAGGTCAGATTCACAGGGCGGGAGATTTAAAGGCATATTTAGACGTTCGGCGCTCAAGAGCAAGATAGTGGTGTGATTGTCATTGGTGTGTCATATATCATTCGAAAGGGGGAAAATAATGCTAAATACTGGTGTATTTTAATAGAATTATTTCAGGGACACTTTAAAGGTTTCAAGCTAAATAACACATTCCGGTTGATGTCGGACTTCATCACCAGTCTTATACGATAAAATCCCTGCCGCAATCAATAATGTAATAATTGTGGCTATTGAAAAGTAATAAAGCCAATAATGTTATAAAATAGTCATTAGGGATTGCTGAATAGTTTGTACCCTATATGAATTAATATGGCAATTATCTCCTCCATTATACACATTTTTCAAACACAAACTGCACAAAAAAGGGAAATAAATCTTTAATTTCCAAGGAATATCTTCCTATTTATGTATTTTTCCATTATTGGCTCCAGTTATCACATTTTAAAACGTTTAATGCAACGTCACAGTGTCGCATTAACAAACAATATCGGTTCAAAGGGTTCCTATTGGAAAGTCATTGCAGTATTGACGTTATCTCATTTCAAATAACCAATATTCCACTGTTAGTAGGTACTACATTATTGATAGCTAAAGGTTTGAGCCTGTGACCGCCAGCCATCCTTCTGTCGTACTGTAACTCACAACAGCTCTGGGTCGGAGTTGTGAAGGATGAATAATTCACGGCGTGGTCATGAGCGCGCATGTGAGGGAGGAATGATCTGCACTGTCGCTCGCTAAGTTGTCTATGTTGGTATCGGGAGAACAGAGATTTTCACGGCTCATTTAGAGACGGCAGTGGGCTGCCACAGCTGAAGTAAATCACACTTTAGTTACCGATTTTAAAACTGTAACACACTGTCTCAAAATGTTTCCATAAACTCCAGGCCCATCTCGGGAGAAGAGCTTTCCGGTGTTTCAGATTAAATGGTTTCCTTGTTTCATGGTGATCTTTTAGCATCCCTTGTTGCTACTAATAACAGATGTTAAGAACCCGACAGAAATCCGTATCCGTCCTGACGAACACCGTTTAACAGCTTTTGTAATGAAGTTCCCAAGCGCCGTACCTTTTGTGAGTCTGATTTTGTGATCTGCCGTTTCTCGCAGCAGCGATGGGCACTGAAGGAAGTCAGTCACCATTTAACAGGGAAACCAGTTCATCTGAAACACTGGTACCATGCACTAATATTAATGGTGGATTTGTCACTACGACTCACAGAAACACTCTAGTTAGAACCAGAATCTGATTGAGAAGTAGAGGATTATGTTATTTAGTTTGGCCGTATGTGTTGTAACAGTTGCTACCAATAAGCTAACGCTAGCTCCTGCTAACTGTGTGGGTAAATGCTCCGGTTTTTCATATTATGCTGATTTTATTCAGGATGTCAGTAGTCTTTGTACATTTTTATTATCTACTTGTGAGAGAGCCAAAGTGAGTATCCACCACCAGGGGGAGTGGTTATATCCCTGCATGACATCACGAAGGGGAAAGTTCTGATTCGCTTGTATGAACACACATTTGCTAAAAAAATTAAATAAAACATGAAGCAAACAAGTGAGGGAGGTGACAGACTTTCTTCACGTCAGTGAATTGTGCATCCTCGAAAAGACAATATTGTTAAAATGGTAAAATAAAGGCAAGATGTCTATAATCCAAAGGTTAAATCTACTTACTGATCATTCAAATGTCCCAAAAAAACTTACAGTAATTCCAAATCTCTCAGTTCCAATTAATTAATTCCTTTTATTTTAAAGGACTTTCATATTCTTTTCGGGGAACAAAAAGAGGAATTGGTTCCAAAGTTCTAAAAAAAAAATAATAATAAAATTACTTTGTTATATAAAGATAACGTCTTCTGCAAATGTTTTTCTTCTCCTTTATCAGCTTCAAATTTCTGGCTGTGACTTGTCTGGCTCTGAAATAAGAAAGAAGAAAAGAAGTATTCATATGAGTCATTTTATTCCTACTCTATAAACCAAGTAATCCACTTCACCCCTTTTAAAATACGGCCACAGTCACAAGGATTACGAAAATCTTTTGATCTGCATTTTAAAAAGCAATACGTTTATTAATTTAACATGAAAATCTAATTTCTGAGCTATTTTTACATGAGTTTGCACTTTATGGGAGAAATGTGCCCTAGACGTTACATACAGCTGAATTCAACTGACTTCTCTAATTAATGAATATAATTAATACTTTGATTGAGACCACATCTCTGCAACATGTTCCACCACAATATTCTACCATTTACTTTATTGATTAGAATCGACTGCTACTCCTCTTTATAACAGGATCAACACAATGTTCCACACTATGTTCAAGTCATTTAAATTTCACAAATTGTGTGCCTCTGGAGATTCTGCAGAGGTTTGCTATAGTTATTGGGATTGCAAGATTGCAGTTTTCTGGAAAGTGTAATTAAATATTCTAAAATGTATAAATATGCATATCTACTGCACCAGTGAAGTCAAACTGCAGGAAGTTGGAAGTTTTCAGATTGTACTTGTGTGACCAGGGCCAGAAACTTCGCAGGCATGCTTAATCAAGTTGGATTTTCTGACTGATTTTCTTATAAATAGACCGGTAGTTAAGAGAAAAACAAATCCTGCATATATCGTTTTGCATAATAGAGATCCAACAATTAATTCAAAGGCTTCTTTGATTCGTGGCAGCATAAATAAAATCATTTTTGATGCGACCGTGTCTCCAAGAAGGAAACTTGCAACTCAAAATGTGTTTTATTCAATCCTGAACCAAACTGAGAATGGATCAAATGTGTATCTATGCACAGGTATGATGGCCCTCGGTGTGAGAATCATGCATGTTCTGATGCACAGGCAATCAGAAATGATCTTTCCTATTTTATTTGTATTAGATGAAGTAGCAACAGATGATTCAGCCTGATAAATTGAGAACAAGCCTGACCCATAAATGCAAACGGCATTTTGAATCTCCAATTCCTACTCGTGTTTCAACTGAAATCTTACATATTACCATAGTGGTTTCAGAGATCTCAGCTGGAGGAAATCAGGAGGTCAAGGTATTATTTCTTTTCTTTTCATTTTTGGGAAGAAAACTCATCTTAAGAAAAGTTTTTTTTTTTTTTTTTAAATGTAATCCAAAACAATACACTGGGAAATAACCAAGGAACTGAAAATAGGGAAGGATGTCAGCACCATTGTAAGACGTTTCTATTCAATCTCATCTTTTAAGTAGTGCATAACAACCCATAGTCACACATTGTTCGTTGTGTGAAAAAATCCGTTTTTTGTGTGCGTTGTAAATTTAAAATGTGTCTATGGTCCACACAGAAATAAGATTTACTTGAAAAAAACAACAATTGGATACATAAAATAAATACCGGTATTAAGAATTGAAATATAACAGGTGTTTTAGGAAATTCATGAAACACTGTAATACTGATAGACACTGCATCAGTTCGAATAAAACGGTGTAAATTGTTGCTTGAGCAACAGATATTTAATGTGAAGCTGCTGTTACAAAACTGGTTGTTAGGAATCTGAAAGTCGCTGGTATTTCACAGCCAGGGAGGATCACAGGAAGACAAATAAGAATACTGAACTTTATTCTAGCAGGCATGGCGTGCAAAACTAGACATATCAAATTAGGACGTCTTCTGTTCAGAATCGGACCATTTCTTAAATAATGAATCAAAAATGTATGTATTTATTTATTTATTTTCAGTTTTCTGAATGATCCCGGCAGCTTTGCGTCCACATTGTGGGTTAAGCTCCACAAACCTTTCAAACATTTCTTACATCTTTTCGCTCCCGTATTGCAACAGATACGTCTCCTGTAATCCTCCCCGCCTGCCGAACGCTACACGGCTTTCATCGGCTTGAATCCAGGTTTTCCCTGTTGAATGATTGTCTCCAAAATTCGGAGCGAGAGATGCCTTCCCGATGACTTCACCGGGAGTATTCTCGGAGGTGTTGAGACGCTCCACGGGAAACTTTTAGGCAAATGCTTTTTACCGGCTGAGTAGTTCTGCTTGCAACAACCAGAGGAACCCTCTCGAGTCCCATCTTTAAGACCTGGAGCTGTGCTGGGCCTCCGTTGGCAGCGTTGCACATAAATAAGCTGGACGGCTGTGTGCCGTAATAAAAAAAAATCACAACTCGTGATCACAGCTCAGTGGGGAGGAATCAAGGTGCGTTTTCAATCTTTTGTGTGTTTACGTGTTTGGATTTTATACGTAGGAATTTTATCAGTTGACACGCCAGTGCTGCTGTTCGTTGCAGTGACCATACTTAAGTCGATTTGTTTTAACCCAGGATCACTTTTTGCCACTTTTCACCAAATCAAGTTTAACTCGAGCTACAAAACCCGTTTAAACTCCAAAAGCACAGCTCTTTAAGTTTCAAACATAGTTTTGATGTATGAACATAAAGTGGGTTTTTTTGACGTTTCACTGGGTAAACGTTTCATTACATTCCCATCTGTTTTTGTATCTGATTTTAGATGTTTTACCCTTCTTTTTCTGCGTTTTAAGATGTTTTATTTTTTATTTTAGGATGTTTTGGCTCTTTTCTTAGGTTTGTGTTTGGACTATAGACCTTGTCAGGGTAAAACTTATTAAAACCATCCAGCACAGTCAGGTCGCAGGTCACTGTAGTCGCTCGTCCGCACATAGAGAATCTTCCTTCGTTCTCCCTCGCTGCTGCCGACAGCAAATAGTAAAAAGGAGTAAACAGGATTAGGCAGCCCTCCTGCGTCCCTCGACATAGATCAAAATATTCCAAGTCCATTTGATTCTATTAAATGCTTTATCAGCATCCGAAGAGACAAGGCCCTCTGACTCGGGTGTGTTTGGAAGAACACGAGAGGTTGAACTTTTGCTGAACGTTATTAAATGAATTGACGTGCTTTGATGAACCCTGTTTGATCAGGTGGTAAAATAGAGAAAGGAATACGTTCCAGTCAGTGGGCTCGGACTTCAACGTGAGCTTTACATCTGTGTTTAGTCGTGGAATCGTTCTAAGAGAACGATCTAGTGGGTCTTTATCCGTTTCAAGCAACAAGAGAGACAAAAGCTTGGCTTGAGTCAAAGTTTGTAAATACTGAGCATCAAATGATGTAAATGTATTTGCTTGTAATTATCTGATGAATCTTTCATTCTTGGAACAGTTCCATCAGTCATGAGAAAAGGATTCTATAGATTCCTCCCCCCGGCTCATAATCATCAAACTGTAACTGCACATTGTGATAAGTTTCCACTCTTTTTTTTTTCTCCTTCTTCTTCAGGTTGCTGTCTGCTCAACCTGCAAATCAAAATGTTTTGCCGATTTGGTACAAAACTTCACCGGGGCAATAATAATAATAGCGTCTTTCCTCCCTAGCTGCCGCCTCCACGTCCCTCTCCCTGGTGAACGAGGCTCAGTATCTCATGATCAACTCTGCCAGCGTGGCGCTCATTCACACACTAATGAGCTGCAGGTTTGAGCACACCACACGGTATTCAGAGTGCGCCGGGCGAAATGATTGGGCCACTTTCCACGCGCGTGGCATTTACATTACAGTGAACCATTTACGCCGGGCGGCAAAATAACATGCAATTTCCACATTCGTGTCTCTCTCTCTCTCTCAGGCGGGACAATCGGGAGGGTGATCAGCTCCTTGACACACAGAACGTCATTAGCCGCTTCCGAGCCAATTTAGTCGTCGCTGGAGAAGAACCATTCGAGGAGGATAATTGGTCACACTTGATTATTGGCAGCACCCGATTCGTGGTGAGCAGGCGCCTCCGGATGAAATGATGAAATCTACAGATGTGTGGAGAGAGCGATTTTCAAGGAGTCACGCGCTCGATGTGGGATTCGATCCGAAGGTTGCAGGTCAGTGCGGGCGGTGCCATATGGTTGGAGTCGACCAGGAGACGGGGACCAAAACAAAAGAGCCGCTGATCTCCCTGACGGCCCACCGCAAGGGGAAGGTCAGTGTGCGTGAGTGTGTGTCCGTGTGCGTGAGCAGTATAATTCCAGCCATCGTTTTTTTTTTTTTTTTTTAGGTGACTTTCGGTGTGTACCTGACCCACGAGCCCCCCGAAGGCTCTCCGCCCGCGGCGTCCGGCCTCCTCTCCGTCGGCTGCCCCGTCCGGCCTGAACCGCGCTGCGCTTAAAGGAGCCACCTGGAACATCCTCTCGTATTTATTCTGCCATCACCTTTCATCCCTAAGTGACCATTTCTACGCTGCTTCATGACGACCCCGTCACGCTCTTTAAATATTATCCAAGAATTGAGCTGTTATTTGATTCGAAATGTCGTCGGATATTCCCACAGAAGGTCATTTGCAGAAATGTGAAGACATACATCATATCGCTCCGTAATGGAAAAAACGCACTGGGTGCTCAGTGGCTTGTATATCTAAGGCTTGAGAGGATGACTGCTTGTCAGGATGAGAGAAAGTGTGTCTGGCCTGAGAGCGATAGGTCTAGATATGAGACGTTACAGAGCAACATGCTTTCACACAAAAATTATCAAATGGTATTGCTGCATATGTTTTTAAATTATTCTCCATAATTATCAGATGTCAGCAGATTAGTTAAAATAATAATAAAAAAATGTAAAAAAATCCATCATGATTAATATGGATGTCAGTCACATCAATGTCAAAATGCTCAGTGAGGCCATCTGCAGGCTGAAACATGTCTAATGGTATAACCCTGGAAAAATGTGAAAGACAAGCGCTTACTTTAAAAACCATGTTTGGTATAATGATGTTATATAATATTCACACTGGATCCACATGAATGTATCGTCAAGATTCACTCATAATTCCTGTAAATTCTCTTTTAATGAAATGTAAAGAGCTTGACCAAATTGTGAAGATTCTCTTCTTGAAGTCAATTATCAGGACTTTATTCTGTGGATTAAAGATTTACCACTGACAAAATGACAGTGTCCAGCTTTATTTAAGTGTTCAGTCTTGGCTCACGGGTTGAAAGTGGCTTGAGAGGCTTTTCTGTGTGGAGTTTGCGGGTTCTCCATGTGCATGTCTGGATTTTCACCTGTTTTCTCTCCATTGGAAAAATGTGTTTGAGGTGTAATTGATGAAGTTTAGGGCCCGTTTTAAAAAGATTTGAACTGAAATCACAAAATTCACTGGGATTGGGTCGTTTTAGAGTTGAGAGTCACCGTAAATAGAAATCCGACTTGGTCGTCTGTCCATACGAATGTCCACGTTATCCCATCGTCAATGTTTATAGCGCGTTGTTCTCTATAAGCATATCTGTTTGGTTTCATTACAAAAGCTAACAGCACCTCCTAGTGGGCCATCATGAAGACAACGCCACTTTCAAAGCGTTTTTGCAAAAAAACGCAAAATATTTCTGAAACAAAAGCACAAAATTGAAATGTTTTCACGTAAACAAGGATTCAGTGAAGAAAAATAATGCCGTCATTCAGTTTTCTCCAACTTAGACCGTCGTGAGACAAGTTAGTTTTACCCTACTGATGATGTGTTGTTGCAATAGTAAACATCCACGTATCTTCTATTCCGATTCACCCAAAATTGAGTGAATCGGAATAGAAGATACATGGATGGATTGTTTATCCTCAAACTTTACAACCACGGCTTTATACAGCTGAGATACTGCCGTGATGTAGAAACATTTTGGTGCTGTTTGGTTTTAATAGCAAAGCTGAATCTGTGTGTCACAAATAAAAGTGTGTATGCAAACTGTGATTGCAATGTCAGTAATTAAAATGGAACCACGTGATTTTATTCTGAAATAATGAATAAGTGAATAGACTTAACAGATAACAGATTTATTTCCCGAAAATCAAAAGTAAACCTATTTTTGCTCCTTTTAAACAACAAGCAAAGACAAGATCGTGTTTCTCTTCTTCTTCTGTTTTTAATGGAAATGGTAAATAGCAGATATTTAACTGTAACACTGCGGTCAACTCATCTTGAAATATGGCCCATTTACAAACGTACTAAAAACTGCATTTTAACAAACAGTTGGATGTCGTCATCCCCCAAATGTTATGATTTGTTTATAGTGGGAATTAAAATGAATCCATTTCACAACAAATTAGTGTGGGTAGTATTTCAGTACGTTTTGAGTATGTTTTTTCACATTCCTATTGTCATTATTATTATTATTGTCAGAAAAACATAATAAATCCACAACATACGGGCAAAAAACCCCAACTATTTCTCATCGCCACATTAATTGACCATTACAGTAAAGGAAAAAGGTAAGATTTTGAAATTCAACATTTCTCTCCTACTGTCATTCACGACCCATTTTTGCATATTTATCCAAAATGTGTGAGACTGTCTCCACATTGTGATTATTCTAGTGTTTGTTGGGGAATCAGGTTGCAGCGACTTTCCTGTCACAGCCTTCTTTCTGCCCGCAAGTAATATCACTAACAGGTATTTGTTTTGCTTTGGAATGTTGCCCAAAATAAATCATAGGGAAGGAACAATCAAGTCCCACACACTTTCTGTATTATCTGCATGATCTCCTGCCAATAAAGCCAAATTAAATAGGATAGAATAGAAATACTTTATTATTCATCCCACAGGGAACATCTTTGTAGTGTTGATCCACAAAGATGAAATAGAATAGAAGTTAAAATATCAATAAGACAGAATAAACATTAAATAAGTAATATTAAATATTAACATATGGACTCAGCAATGACTGGTAGAGAAATAGAGAATTAAATTAACATAAAAAAAAGCTATAAAAGGGCCTTGAAAGGACAGTTCTGGACCCAACAAACCGCCGAGACCCGAGCTGAGGAATCGGTGACGCTGCCATGAACGCCGACCACCTCGTTGCTATCAAACTGGCCTCAAAGGTTAATAATCTCATTTACAAGGGTGTCCAGGAGCGCTGGGGAGGCCGAGGGTCTTTGCTCAGGGACCCCAGCGCATGCTTTTATTTTGGGACGCAACAGATGTAGAAGTTTGGTTTTTCTGGCATTTCATTGTATTTCGCACCAGAAAGTTTTCTCAGAATTGGCTTTATGTTGAGATCGTACTCACTTTTGTTAGTGATTTTTAGTCTTTTTCTTTGTGACGACATTGACATTTTCATCTCAAACTTTGCGCCACAACAAAGAAGTACTTCAAAGTTTATCTTCAAAGGTTACTATGGCACTATTTTACTTCGGCTGCTCAAGATGAAATTGGGCTGCATGTGGGCCCTGAACTAAAATGTGTTTGACCTTCCCGACACAAAGGATAGCGCTCCGGCACCACAGACTCATAGAACACCTTCATAGTGGGACCAGTGTTGCCACAGTTGCCTTTAAAAGGTAATCTGGTTACTGGTTAATAGTTACTCCTTTAAAATGTATTTACCCAGAGATGTCGTTGTTGTTGTAGACTGTTGTTGCACTATTCTTTCAATGAATGTCTTTCAATCGACCTGAAGAAGTGGAGGTGGACGGAACACATAAATGGCCCATTCATTCTCTGAAGCTATAATCAAAGATCTTTCTTCCATTTCAACTGAATTTTATAGGTTGAATGAGTCTTCGATTCTTCGAAGACGATTTGAACGCCGTTTCCCCGTTGTCTTTCTTCAGAGGCCCGTCAATCAATCACACGACTACGTTTCAAGTCGTTTACAACTGGAAAAACACCCGATGATGTGAATTCTATCCAGACTGTGCTTCAGAACATTTCTGGAAACTTCACGGTTGAAAGTCTGGCTCAAAGTTCACCCATCACAGAAATGTAAACTGTATTTTGAAGGGGACACTTCTCACTGCTTTCCCGTACAAATTCCTTCTGGATCAACTCCCTGCTTCTGCTATCAATCATAATACTTTTTCTTGCAGCGTGAAATAAACACCTGGTGTTCAAGAACGTACGTCACGAGTCACCATGAGCCTCTTCTGCAGGCTGCCTGTCTGGTTTATAAGTGAACAAGTAGTCAGTTTGTGACACGTACTTCTGGGTGTTCATTAAACCAATCAGGGTTTTTTTTAGGGGGGGTGGGGGCTGTGGATAAACATAAAGTGACTTATCTTCATCTGACAACAATGTTTTCTGAAGGTTTTCACAGCCAAACAATGAATAACTTATGTTGCCCGTTGGACAGAAGAGCTGGAGACAGGAGAAAAAAACAACAACAAAAAAAAAACATTTGATGCTTGTTTAACTTTAACAGGCCTCAAATATTTGTGGTTATTGATTTTCCTCTGTGGACATTTTTGCAAACCACAAGTGTCAAAACTCTGTTTTTAAAATAAAATGCTGACCAAACACAATGCTTAGATTAACTAACTGTAAAGTCAAATGGCTTTGGGTCTGTATTTGTTGAACAGTTATATGAACTTACTGTATAACACCCCCAGAGATGCAGAATCGTTTTTGACCAGCAAGCTATAGTCGTGTTGCGGTATGGTTCATGGTCCCGTGTTAGGCCAAATTCACTTAAAGATGGTTTTCTCGCAGGCACATGTGTCGCCATAGCCTGTGTTCCAGGCTCCAGAAGTGGAGAAACAGACACAGGACATTAGCATTTAAAGGTACAGACACAGAAACAGCCTGTTCTCAGTAAGAGTCACTAGATGGACTTTTAGATTGGATGAAATTCAGGACCAGTGCTGGATTTGGGGAAATAGACTGCGAATACAATGTTGTTGGACTTCTGACACCAATGTCAAATTGTTGAAAAACTGCATAGTAGGGTACCTTTAGCATTCATGTATCTGCTATGCTGCTGCACGCTCCATATTTTTTTCAAACATTCAAGAGACACTAGTCGAACTGTCAATGGATAGTTGAGTGCAGCAGGTTGCATGAAATCACTGTTGGCTTCCAGTCAGTGAAACACGTCCACATGTCGTCACATTACAACCACAAATGTATTTTATTGGGATCTTATGTAACCAACGCAATGTGCCACGTAATTGTGAAGTGGAAGGAAAACGATACTCAGTCTTAAATTTATTTATTTATTTTCAATAAAAACCGTCAGTGGCCAGTGGGGGCCTCGAGGTTAGGAGAGGTGGACTTGGGAGGTTCCCAGGTTTGATCCTCACAGCTGACGGGTCACTACTGTGTGTCCCTGAGCAAGACCCTCGACCCCCCCCCCCAATTCCCCAGAGCACCATAATGTCGCTGACAACCGATGGGTCAATGCAGGAAAATGGAATTTCCCTTAAGAGCTGATTCGTTTAGTGAACCACTGTTTTCAAGTCATGCCAGAGATTATCAGTTGGATTAGGTTCTGGACTTTGGGCCATTCAAACACATAAATACGCTTTGATCTTACTCACTCCATTCACTACATACACTTTTCAGTTTTTTATTTATGAAAAAATAAAAAACGTTTATCATTTTCCTTCCACTTCACTATTATGCAGTACGTCATGTTAGTCCGTCACATAATATGCATTTACATTTGTGGTTGCAATGTGACAATATGTAAAAAAGTCCAAGGGTATGAAGACTTTTGAAAGCATCGTGTCTTGTCCTCAGCATATGCCCACTATTTCAATTAACATCAAACTATGACTATGTAGCCTATGACTTTTTATTTTTGATCAGAGAAAATTCCTGCTTTATACTTATTTTTGTACACAAAACAAATTACTATAGTTTAATTCAGTGTGCCTGCCTCTTTAACAGCCAAAGGGCAAAGATTGCCATCCTGGGCGCCCATTTAAATGTTTTTTGTCTTTTTTCTCTGGTGGATAACTATTCCTGCACTTTTGGGGCTACATGCACAACAAGCATATCAAAACATGCAGACAATTCAGGAATAGTGTATTATGACTCTATTAAAGATTCAGAAAACAACTGCAAAAAACTGAGAACAATTTGCCATTAAAAGCAGATGGAATTTTAGTAAAACCGGGAGCACATACAGAAAATGCACATCAAAACATGTGAGAAATTCAGTAGTGTGATTTGTTCACTATTTCGCAAACTGCTCGAGCAACAAAAAAGAACACACACACAAAAAAAAAGACCAGTCAAAGCGGATGTGATTTTGGTGAAAAACACAATATGGAGGGGACACTAGTCAGCAGCATAGCATTTCATCAATAAAATGTTTAGTTTTTATATACTTTACTGCATGTCTTAGAAATCTGCTTGATTTGGAGAGATTTTATATTGGTAATTTGAACCAAATGAGAATAGAATAGAATAGAATAGCATTATAGAATAGCATTATAGAATAGCATTATAGAATAGCAATAGATTATAGCACCTTTCACAGACATGAGTCACAAGATGCTTTACAGCTTTAATAACAGAAAAACAAAACAGCGATACGATCAGTAAAAATACAAGTGAGAAAAGCATGCATATACAAAAAAAAAAGTAATATTGAGCAGCTACAGGTTAAAATGCCTGTCTGAATAGAAATGCTTTTCGGAAGATGAACTTTTGCTTGTAATTAATTTCAATGGTTGAAGTAGAACACAACACGTTTTCTTCCTGTGAAGAATAAATCCCACATTCCAGTTCACTTGAGGAAAAGCTGTGACAGTGTGGCGGGATGTATTTAAGGAGGAAACCGGGGTTTGTGGACTTTGGCTGGCTGTGTTTAAACTGGGAGTTGGTGGTTCTGCCTTAAGAGCATTCGCCGTATGTGTTTACACCCACTTTTGAATAAAGTAGGTAAGAAGCTGTGCGTGACAGTGTGTGTGGACTGGACACAGAGACAGAATCAGTGTGGTGCCGAGTTATATGTATACATGATGAAGAGGAGAGCCCCCAAGCAGGGTCAGCCACCCTCCACCAACAATGCCCAGAGGAAAGTCCAGAGCCAGAGGAAGGGAACGTGAGTAAATTCCACCCAGTCCTTCAAGCTTTTACTCACTCCTTCTTCTTCTTCATGTCAATAGAGGCTGGTTCGGAGCAAAAGTTTTAACAATCATGCTTAAAGTTCTGTGTGATCAAATTCACTTCCTGTCTAATTTCCTGCAAGTTGTTTTTGAGTGTCCGTGAACGCACCATTCAGTGTTGCGCAATAGTGCAGCAGCCAATGAGAAGTCTTGAAGGAGCAGAGGACCCATTATCACCCCGGAGGTCTGCAACCGTTATTATTAAAGGAGCCAATTTTGCCACTTTAAACCAAATAAAATTTACCCGGAGCCGCAAAAAACACATTTAACCTTTCAAAATGAGGTGAAAGCACCTTATAACGTTCCATGCATAGTTTTGGTGTATGACTATAAACTCTGTCTCATGTTTCATTTATGAAGTTTCTATTACAATTTAGGACATTTCATTAGATTTTAAGCTGTTGGTTTTAGATGTTTCAACCTTCTTTTTTGCTGTTTGAAACAACTGTGACATTTTATCTGTTTTTAAACTGTATTTATTTTTAAATCCCCATTTAACTTTTAGTTTTTTAACCTATAGCATAGCAGAGTTTATTTCTCCCAATTCATTGTGGTTTTAGTACGTTTTCCCCTTTTTAGTCATTTTAGTTGGGCCTTTTTTTAAAGTCCTTTTGACAATGACTTTGCGTTCATATATAAGATGGAAATCAGGTCAAATGTTTCTTTCGCTATAACTTAGTGAAAGCTTCATGGAGCCACCTCAGAACACACCACATGTGTGGTAAGACATGCAACAACAACTGGTTCATTTGTCACCATGCCAAGTAGATTGTGACTTTAATGAGTCAAAGAAAACTAAGAAGGCTTCACTCATGACAGTGACGTTACATTAGTATGCGTGAGCATATCCCTATTGTTTGCATTATCTGCAATTAATGAGACGATAAATTGCTGCTCATTGCAGTTTGTTTATTCTCCTTCAGTTCAGTTACTTCCAGTAATGGTCTTCTAATATTTTGTGAAGATCTCGACTGCTGAAGATCCTCATAGTAGTGTGTGCAGTGGAATATCTGACCATAATAGTTTTAACTGCTTATTAACTCAAACATATTCATTGTCATGCGGGCACTATGATTTGACTCCCAACCAAGTGATATAACTTGAGCAGGATTTAATGAGTGAATCAGTCAGTAGACTGAGTCACACGGCGCTGACAGCTCTAATGTGTCACAGTAACACTATGTGGTACAACCGTGTGCACAAGAACACGCTGAGGAAAAAGGAATGATTCAAAGAAACGAGTTACTTTTTGAGAATAATAGCCAGTGAAGTGACTCCACTATGATTTGTAGTGACAGGGGTCTCCAGTATGACTCATTTTCCACCAACCACCTCTGTCTTTATTGGCAGTTAGGACCTTCGATTCAACATGTGAAAGAACAGTGTGCCTGATAAATGATGGCAAAATCAGTCCTTTAGGTCGGGGTCACTTTAACTTCTCATCTCACGTTTACTTTGACCCGGCAGTCGATCCACTTCAATCTCTTTTACTGATTAAAGCTGAAAATACATTTATTCTATAAACAAAAAAAAAGAAAAGAATCTACGAATAATAAAACATTATTGTGTTTACGTTAAGCTACTTTTTAGTTCGTAACCAATTTATTTGCAAACCGAAGTCGTCTCTGATTGAAATGAGCTTTAAAGTTGTTGTTTTTGTTGTTTTTTCTCCAAGGTGCAGGCAGGATAGACGCTCATCTTTGAAAGTAGGATCACTTACAACATCGATTGGACAATAATATATTGACATAGTGGGAATTGATTGGCAGTCGACCTGATTCACTAATGGGACTGTGCACGGTCATTTGGCTCAGGGTGGATTTATATTGGCTCGCTGTATCACGGCTCATGATTTGGACTCCCCCGAAGCCTTTCAATAACTATGGTGTATGAACACCAGTAAGTTGCGAGCCATGCAGCTACAACCACCTCATGAGTTGAATACCAAGCCACTGTTTTCTGTTCATCGGTAATGTAGTGAATGTTGCTTATATTGGCTCCTTCACCTTACTGGCAAACTCATGAAGCCGGGAAAGGATATTCATTAGGGATGCACCGATATTACTTTTTTTAAAGGTTGAGTGCAAGTACGAGTACTAACCTTTAGCTTTTTTGCATATGCTGAATACCGATACAAATACTTATTGAATGCCATAAAGCGATGATTCATATACGCCAGGCACAGATGAGATGTGAAGGTGATGTTTTGCCATAAACCATCTCTGCACAACCTCGGTGTCGACGTATCGGTGCATCCCTAATATTTATACTGACCTAGTGAACCGCAGGTGACACAGTGGCGTGTTTATCTTCTTGCCTGATGGCAAACGCTCCCTGCCTGGCTTTCTTTGTGCAGCTCGCCTGTCTCTTTGTACATGGAATTTTTCTGCAGGTAGTCACACTAACAATCCCAAAAAAAAACTACCAGGCTGCGAGGTCCGGTGGGGGGGGGGATTCTAAATCACGTGGCGCTTTGCGCTTCTCCGTCTCGCCGACCTGCTCATGGTGTATCTGCCCTTCGCCCAGCGTTGCCAGCTCCCCTCGACCTGAAATTGAATTGTGCCTGGGGCTGTCTAACCTGGAAAGCAGCACATGGCTGTATCAACAGAGTAATGATGGATTCACTGTGATGGACAGAAAATGTCGGGGGAACCGATGACACCTGAGGGTAATTATCGGAGACTAACTTGTGCTGAACAGCAGCATTTTAGCAATTATGTTGCTCTGCGGTGAGTTTAGCTGCCTGGTTTGTTTTTTTTCCCTCCTGTTTTTTTTTTTTTTTCCCCACAGCATTTTGAAGCCTCGTCCTATAATTCAAAGCACTTATTTAGATGTTCCTCTGCTTGTGGCGATGCTTGTCATTTTTGCCATCGGGCATCAAACTGTTTCGCTGTACCCGGTGGTATTACGATGTGATTTTGAAAAGTTGTCTTTTTTTTCATACTGCAAAAATTAGATCATTGTTTGCTGGTTGTTTTGTGCTCATCAACCTCTTCCAGCTACAAAAAGAAAACCTCTCCAGCTCATTTATCAGATCATACAAGCGTTGGTTGTTTTAATACAACTCAACACATGCAAATCTCTGCAGTGGAGAAGTTCAACTTTTCAGGTACCTTTGGGCGATTAGAATTAAGCTTCAAAAGTCATATAGGTTGGTCTCATTTGGGAAGATTGTCAAACATTATTGGTGTCAGAATTTATTTTATCAGACAATTTAAACCTCTGCTCTGTTAATGTCTAATCTGGAATAACGGCCAGATTAGAGTACCAAACTCCAAAGGTTGCCTCTGCAAGGTTCGTCAAAGGGTTAGTCTTAATTAGGAGGCTGTCTTTTTAGGTCAATGTGTAACTATGTATAATGGTGGGACTGAAAACAGTATATGCAACCGGCAACAAACACAATTACCAGGCTCGTTGTCTTTTAACAGATTAGCGAGCTGATTTTTTTTTTCATGCTACATCATGGCCATGGTGATAATAATTAAATGTACCACCCGGCATATACAAGCACAACGAGTTCTGACATTACAGTGTGATAATGTCCATGCAGTGGAAATTGCTGTGGCTCAATCTGCAGAGTGGGTCATTCTCCAATCCAGAGGTTGGAGGTCCAGCCGACCCATTTCACTCTGTCCAGATGTGGAAATGGATCCCATGCAACCCCACATTGCATGGCAGCCGTCATTATTGGTATTTGTGTGTGAATGGGTGGAAGTGGGCATTTAAAAGCATGTTGGGTCTGCCGAAGTATTTCGAAAAATTGCTTTTACCATCTGCTGTGGCAGTTTTATGCTTAAATAAACAGTCCACTTTAGAAAATAATGATATGACAGGCACCAAATATTTGTTGTTCTTTCATTTAAACAGCTCAAACACAGAGAAACTTATGTCACTGGAATTACTTTTTAAGATGTTCTTTTGTCAAGTTTCCCAATCCGGTTTGACGTCTCGTTTTAGAGCAAGAGTGAGTCTCACCTTAATGTGATAACGTCCAGTCAGCTCCTCCCAGTCCGGAGTCCTCTCTGATCAGATATCCATCTTTGTTTTCTGGAGTTACATTTCCTAGATGCACGCTAAAGGGAGCTCATAGCAGAAAATCTTTTTTTATTCTTTGGTGTGATAAAGTAAATTCCTTCCAATGTGCATCGCATTTACTGTATCACATAACTATATCCATTTCTCTTTTTTCCCACTTACATATGAAGTTGCGGTATTCTTATCTGTGATCAGGCCCAGATAAACATTCTAATATTATTCTTCCAGTTTTGTTCTTGTGTGCAACACACAACGTTTGAGTCCCTTTGTTCAGTTCACCTGCAGTCCGGCAATATTTCTTTGTTAAAACAGTTTCTGATTTGTAAATACACATGAAAATCTTGAAAACTTTAGATTTCGCTATGTTCAGTCACTGTTATGGCCCATTATATTTTGGCCTCTTTTTGTCCATAAGTTTAAGTCACTGTCATATGCTATCAGATTCATCATTTTTATTTTTTAGTCTGAACTTCCTTCACACTTTAAACTGAATGTCCAAAGTGAATTTGTTGATTGAATCCAGTCTTCATGCTTTTACTTTGAACACATTTCTCTCCGCATACTCTGTACCGAAACATTCTGACTGAATTTCCTCAGAGCCGTCAGTCAAAATGACAAGACGCTTCAGATATGCCTCTCTTGCAAGTTTTATCAGTCGTGTTGAGTACAGCTAATTCAGAGTCACTGATTACTGTAACGTGCTTTGTCTTCCGAGGGATGAGGCGGAAACCGGAGTATCCAGATGATTTGCATTCATGAACAGGGAGAACATGCAAACCTGGTCAAATTCAGGAATTCCTGCTGTGCAACAACAACAACAACAACAACAAAAAACTCATCCATCTGTCTACCCATCCAAGGAAAAAGCAGCTTCCACTTTGGGATTTTGTTGTCACGGTCACGTGACGTCGTTAAAGTGGCTGAGCACAAGCAGAAGACGCCTCCTCTGTACAGTGTTGGATTCGCATTGAAAATGTGGGATGAGGTTTTTGGATGTTTCCTGACAAAAAATGTGAAAGTGAATAGTCGAGTGAAGGAGTTAACTCTCGACAGTCTGACGGCTTGCGGAATAAATAACCTGCAAGAAGTTTCCCCCGGGCAGCACAGGGAGATCAGTGTTGCAGTAAAAGTGCTCTTGTGGCTGATTGGAGTGTTAATGGACGAGGCGGCGATGTATTGTCCATTAATTGGCAACAGTCTGAATAGCGTCCTCTTTTCTGCCTTTGACTTCAGGGAGTCGAGACAGACTGCAACGACAGCCGGCCGGCTTGATTACATCGTACACTTCTTTTCTCCCACATTCAAGCTGCAGCCACACACTGGTGCGCCGCGTATGGAGCAGCTCGCTCCATGCCAGTATTTCTGAACACGCTGTACGTTTGTTTCCCTTGTACATCTGAAGCACCGGGCTCAGAGACCCTTCAGTGCTTCTCTGAAGGGAGATTTTGGGGGGATTTTTTTTTTTTTCCTTTCTGGCTTCGCCTCCACACTGTGGCAAATGGTTCTTTTTACAGCACTGAACAAAGTCCTTCGCGCTTCCCCACACCCCCTTCTCTAGCTCCACTCACTCGATGCTACTCACATCTGCTGAGTCATCACACTCCTGCAATGTAGTGGACGTTGGATGTAAAGGGACTGAATAGGAATGGTGGAATGGAAATGTTTATTTATTTATTTATTTTTTACTGTTAATAAAGGTACTTGAGATTAAACAAGGTGGCTGAATAAACATTTAAACTTTTGGTGCATGTCTGTGCACTACAGAGCATTTATTTGTGCAATATTGAAGAACGTGCCAGTTAATGTTAGTCTCCAAATGCAACAGCAAAAATCCATCGCGTACGGCTGAATCAATGGTGGATCATTTGGGACGACAGTGGACTACTTAGCATGTTATGGGGGGTTGTTGTACTTGTTGGCTTTCTCGTCTGCTATGTAGCCAGTTCATCCCCTATGAGCTCCCTCTGGATTCCGTCTCCTCACTGTGTACCAAAGCTGACATTTGTATGCACATAGAGTACATGCGCTGTGCTTTTGGAGTTTCAATTGCACTTTAAGGATTTCTGCAAGAGACACTGCTGTGTAGCTGCAGGTTTGCTATCTGTCCCATGTATTGACAAGTAGGGAGTCGAGCCCCCCCCCCCTCTGCGTTGCATATAAATCTCCTCCTAATTACTCTGGTTTCTTTCCGCAGTCCAATGGCGTTGCCCTTCTGCCCTTGCCATCTGCAAGTGTTCAGTCGTACTCATCTGGGATCGGCTGCAGCACCCAGTCGAGTCACTGTGTGCCTCCAGTCTGCTTTATCAATGAATCCCTTTCATTTAACATTTATTTTCTGCTTGTTGCAGTTTGATCAGTTCTCTCTCTTTTTTTTGCTTAGCTTTTGATGACTTTCTGAATGCGAGCGTCTTGGTTTAGCTATAATAAATACTGACTTGTGAAGGAATGGCTTCCGTGTACTATGTAAGTGATAAATATTTAATCTGCCGCGGCTTTTCAGTCTACAATAACGTAAAAAAAGTTATAATCCAACTTATACCAGAGTTGCTCTGAGACCAGGCGGGTTTTTAAATGTCCACAGTTATAAGTCTGTTCCCTTTATTGACAAACAAAATGTGAAATAATGATCAGTTGGCCAGTGGTCACTTTGTTTTCACATCTCGCTCTTTGCTTTTTTTTTTTCCAGGTCGTCCCAGTGGCTGAAAAGGGGCTTATTGGCCCTCCTTATTATCTTCATTGTGCTTCCTTTCTCTGTGAGCGTTTTGCCAGAATTAATCCAACACTTTGTTTACACTCACAGACGTAAGTGAGCATTCAGTCTTTTCTTTGGAGGACCTGTAAACCAGGCGGACATAAAAGAGACCCACCGTCTCCTCTTCCCTTTCTTGTGCCGCAGTCAGGGTGCCGTTCTTTGCTGACCTCAGCCGACCTGCCGAGTTCTCCCTTAATCACACCATCAACATGTACTTAACATCAGAGGAAGGGATTTCCCTCGGCGTGTGGTGAGTGTGAGCCGTCGTTTTATTTTGGGTGGAGAGAAAAAAGTTCTGGATAAAAGACGCAGTTTGTTTTCAACCGATCCAAGGCACACGGTCCCCGCCAGCCAGTGGAAAGAAGCACAAGGGAAGGACCTGGCTTGGTACCAGAACTCTCTCGGAGCTGGAGGTCCAGTTTTCATATATCTTCATGGGAACACAGGCACAAGGTATGATAAATAATGCATTTGTATTATCAGCGCCTCCTGCTTCTGTAAAAAAAAGTTAAAGTTCCTTCCAGATGGATATATTCCTTCCTTCTTGGCTAAACACCAATTTATTGACGTGTGTGTTGGTTAATCTTTCCTGCAGGTCAGCCCCTCACCGGGTGGGAGTGGCTAAAGTGAGTTATGACAAGCACTAACATATTAATCTTCTTGAGGTGTGATATGAAAGTCTCGCTCGCTGTTCTGATGACAAATAAGCGTCATGTGTCAACAGATATTGAGTGAACTCGGCTACCACGTGCTGGTGCCCGACTACAGAGGTTGGTGCAAATGAAGATTTATGACTCCTCTTTTCAACATTTTTTTTCCTCTCTATGCTTCTTGGCCTCTATATTGATTGTAATGCACAACCTCCTCACATTGATTTCATGCCACTGGCAGCCATGCGATCACAGCAGACTAATGTAGTTGTGCTTGATCACTTGTTTGTTGTAAGGCAGTCACAAAGACAACAGTTCAGGCTCAGGTCAGCGTCCTTAAGAGGAGGGTTTTTTTTTGTTGTTGTTCTCCTCTGAGTGGCTGCCACCTTGTGGCAGTGAGCTGCGGTGCTGACAGTGAGCTGGAGCGGCTGATCTGATGGGAGGATCTCTCTGGGCAGGTTTTGGAGACTCCACAGGAGAGCCCACTGAAGACGGCCTGACTACTGATGCCCTTTACGTGTACAACTGGGTCAAAGCACGCAGCGGGAGCAGCCTCGTCGTCATCTGGGGACACTCTCTTGGCACAGGGTCAGTGAGAACGGCGTGACTCACGTCACTGTTACATCAGCTGTTTTGGATATTAATGTTAAAAGTACTCAATTTTGAAGCTGTACTCTGCAACACAACCACCTCCATGACACATTTTACATAGGCTGCAGAAATATTTCTCTACATATTAATCTTCTATGCCACAATTTTGAACTCGGGTGGTCATGAGGGAGGGAGAGCTGTCCATCCAGGCATCCATCTTCTCTATAACCGTTTAGTCCTGGGTGGGGTCGCGAGGCGCTGGAATCAATCACAAATAACTATGAGCGAGTGCAGGGTACACCCTGGACAATAGTCCATCACAGAGCAAACACAGACAATTAGAATTATCGCTATCACAGACAATTTATAGTTCCAAATTAACCTGTATGTTTTAAGACTGTTTGTGGAAACCAGAGTACCTGGAAAAAAGAAAAAAACAAAACATCCCCGCCCAGGGAGAACATGCACCTCCCCATAAAGAAAACCAATTCCTAGCAGCATGTTTTTAATGTTAAATTGCTGTCAAGAGGATTTTTTATTTTTTTATTAAGATTTTCAACCAAGGAATCTGTTGTGAGTTAAACACACACATTACATTATGTAAGAAGTAACAGAACACTGATTATCATGGCACCTGTCAGGGATACTTGTCCTCAAAGTTAACGTGTGTGACAAGCAGAGAAATGGACAAGCTTGACTACTTCAGTGAGTCTTGATGACTGGATCAGAGCATCTCCAACACTGCAACTCTTCAGGGTGTTTCCTGTCTGCAGCGGCCAGTATCTTTCAAAAGTTGTCCGAGGACAAGATCGTGGACAGTCGAGACTCGCAAGAGAGTCGAACTGCTGCAGAAGTTGCTGTAACTTCTGATAGAAAGCTTTCAGAATACAGTTTGCTCCAAACGGGAAGCAATGAAAAATGCAGGCGATCACAGAGTTATGATTGACGTGAATAATCTAGGACAGAAATGTTTGAATGCCCGGAGCTACTAAAAAAAACCGGCTCATTTTAGAATGAGTGAAAGGAACTGGTTGAACCTGAGACGTTGCTTTGTATCTCCTTTCAGAGTGGCAACGAACACTGCAACCAAACTGGTGTCGCAAGGTCGGTTCTCATTCCAGGGATATCAGGCAAACATTACAATCATGTTATGATTCAGAATGTCAGAACGGAAACGGGTAACCTTTCTCCGTAGGTCTGGTTTTTGACGGCGTCATCCTGGAGGGGGCCTTCAACGCCGCCCGACAGGACATTCCTGTTCACCCTTTTGCTTGGGTAAACCCATCAAACCAATTTATTTTGACTTTAGTTTATGTGCCTGCTCCTACTTCCGTCACACCTGAATGAAACCAGTTGATCTTTTTTCCTTTAGTTTTACTGGAAATATCCAGGCATCGGATCCATTTTCCAGGAGCCATGGGCAGAAAATAAGGCTGTTTTTCCTACAGAAGAAAAGTAAGTTAGTCACAACTGTCACGTATTACCAAAAGCATCCTATCGAACACTGACTTGTTCATCTTACGAGTTATGTGTGATGACATTATGTTTCATTGTCTTCCAGTTTGAAAAAAATGAGAAGTCCAATACTTTTCCTTCATGCAGAAGACGATCACCTGGTTCCCATTCCATTTGCCCAGCAGGTATTGTTACAGAGAAAATGATCTTATTCAATTGTGAGGCTTCGGAATGCGGTTGTGTGAATATCTATAGTGTACGTGTGCGGGGGTGTTTGTATCGCGTTCCATAATGGGATGTTGGCGTGGAGAAGGAACCAGCTGTACCACATGGAAGCAACTATGTGTATTTTACTTTTTGATCCGCTGAAAAATGGCCCATTTGAAATCTGCAGCACTTTATGCCTGCCATTCCTATCGAATAGCCCTTCTGTAATTTTCATAAATTCCTTTTTTGCTCCACAATAAAACTCTCCAGTTAAAGTGTTAGCAAAACAACTGCAGTGTTTTCAAAGAGAAAGTTACTGGGGTTTATTTTTTTCAATTATTTTTTTTCAATGGCGTTTGTTATCTTTAAAGCGAAACTCTCAAGTGGCACAGGTTTGTACTGGACAGGGAGTGTTTAGTTAATAAACACACAGGGTTCTGAATCGATGAACTAAAATGAGATCGTTATTACTGTGCACTTTATCTTTTGGTGGTTCCTTGTTTGTGCACAGTTCACTTTAATAAAAAAAGAATAGAAACAGACCCTGTGTTACCATAATGGTGGCTCGGTCTCACTTGCAATAAATCTCACGGTTCCTAACTTACTTCACATGTTTGTTTTTTTTAAGTTGCTTCTACACATTTTGCCATGCACTGGGCCTATAGCAGTGCATTATTTTTCTTTTGTAGTGCAAACCCCTGAAATACAAACTATCAACTACTGAATTGTTTAGCAGCTCAAAAACCCAATTTCAGAGAATACGAAGCATTCTCTTAATGTAACCGAGGCCTTGTTTATATATATATATATATATATATATATATATATATATATATATACACATATTTAGAGATATAACTGAGCACCTCTGCTTGGAGCCTTTTCCTTTCAGGGATTATTAAAGTTTCTTTGCATTTCTTTCCCAGATGCATGAAGTCGCAGCAAGTGCTCAGAATGCAGAGCGAGTGAAGCTGGTGACATTTGACGGCTCTCTGGGATATCTACACAACGGCTTATACAGAGACCCCCATCTGCCCGACATCATAATGTGAGAGCAGATTTCAGTCATAATACACTAGATAGTATTTTGTGCCAGCCAGCCAGACCTGTGTTTGCTGAAGGATGCGTTTCATTGCGATATTGTGCACGTCTCCTCTACAGGAAGTTTGTGCAGTCGCTGGAGGGATGAATGAAGCGGAGCGACCTCGTCGTCATTCGGCCTGAGAGCACCCATTTCATTTGATTGAATGAAACACACGTGATTTCCTTAAATGAACCTCGTATATCGGAACTTGAATGTACTTGATGTGTTTTTGTTTTCATTTCAAGACCACTTTTCAGAGATGATAAATATCTGCTTTAACCTGTCACAACTCTTTCATATTTTGTTTTTTATCATTGTTAATCAAGACAGGAAATGTAATTATGATACGACAGTATCACAGAGGATGTCCTCTAGTGATACTGTCATTTGCTGTTTAATACTGATCAGTCAGCCAGTTCTTCTGTTCCCAGGCTTGAGGCCGATGGGACATTTCCTGGTGATACAGGAGGAATGCCGAGAAATAAACTCCTGTTGTTTTGTAACTTTCATCGCAATAATCAGCATAATTGTGTACTTGTAACTATCCAATTATATTTGTGAAGCATCAAACACAACACCGTCATTTCAAGTCACTTTTGTGGAGAGAAACCCAACAATGTCCACATGAGCAGGTGGATGAGATTCGAACCCTGGTTCAGGTGGGGGGTGAGCATGGGGACTGAGGATCAGACCACGGTCTGCCACTTCTCCTGTCAGACATCCTGCAGGGAGGCAGAGAGCGTGAACTCCAGGAGAAAGACAAATGTTAGTGAAATGTAATAGCAAAGAACCTCAGTGTAGGTCCTCCGGCAGGTTTAATCTATAGCAGCGTTCCGAGAAAATGATCCAGAGTGGTGTGAAACTCCCCTATAAGCTCTGTTGAATAGAAAAGTGTTAAGTTTAACCTTTAAAGTAGAAACAGTGTCAGCTTCTTTCACTGAAAGTGGGAGGTGGTTCCACATGAGAGGAGCCTGAAAGCTGAAAGCTCAGCTCCCCCATTCTACTTTTAAAAAACCTCGGAACCTCCAGTAAAACAGCACTCTGAGAACTAAGTGTTCTTCTGGAGTGAAATGGGACTCACTGCTCTTTAAGATATGATGGAGAAGGATTTGAAATTATTTTATAGATTTAACAGGGAGCCAATGAAGAGAAGATGAATTGGAGTGATGCAATGTCTCCTGCTGCTTCCTGTCAGGACTATTGCCTCAGCACTCATTGGCCTAAGATGGCTGAAGGCCCGTGGATGAACTCAAACCATCTTTTTTCCAAGTAAAATTAGAGTGAAATTGTGAAACGTGTCCTTTCATTATTATGAATATGTTTTAGATCTACTAACCAAAGTTACATGCACTTGAGCATTTCACTTTAATGGTACCATATATTTTCTGCTTCGTATTAAAACCTACATCACTGGAGGTAATGATTATGTCATGACTCTTTTTGTGAAGAACATACATTTATGGGATGAGCAGCGGAGCTGAGTATGTGAATGGTGCCCGTGAAGAATTGGCCAGATCTTTGCAAATACTAAACAGTGTTCCTTTGCCATTATTTGAGTCTTGTTTTGAGATTTATCTCAAGAGTGTGGGCCTTGTATGTTTGTTTTTCAACACTCTTCCTACACTCTTCTTTGTTAAATTGAAAAATTGAGGAATCGTCACTATGTCTTACGTCGACAGAAGACAAAAGCTGTTTGGCCTCAGCAAAGATTTGGCCTTTTTTTTTTTTTTTTTTCGTGAGTGCAACCCGCATCCTCAACGCTGATGCTCATCCAACAAACGCATGTCCCTTGAAATGTTCAAAGGACCTAATATCTCACTAAATGTCAGAGATTAGAGAAAGAAAATGTATGCTTCATAACTTACAACCCTTCAGTGGGACCAAACATCTTGTTGAGTTCACTGTTCAATCACTTCTCTTATCTGTGTAGATAAGGTAACCACTTTTCTTTATTTACTTGTCTTTTATGTTTGTTTTTTTATTGTGTTATTTCTTTTGTGTACAGCACTTTGGCTCCCAGCAATTTTTCAAAAGTGCCTTATGAATAAAGATGGAATGGATTGGACTGTGAACAGGATAGATTAAATGCAGAGGAATAATTTCTTTAAGCGGATCAATAAAAAGTAATTTAACTTTTGGAACCAGTGGAATAAACTCAAACGCCAGATCTGAAAGTACAAACTAAATCAGTTACAATGATGCAACTCACTCACTACTACTTTACACATTTATGTTCTAATGTCAATTTATTAAACTTTGAGTTGCGAGGGCCCGGAGCTGGTCCCAGCTGACATTGGACCAGTTTCCCCGGACATGTCACCTTTTTTTTTTATCACAGGACAAATGAGAGTCATCAATTTACCCCAAATACATGTTTTTTTGTAAGAAAGGTTCTGCACAGGGGCTACATGCAAACACACAGACGCCTGTGCAGTGCTGATCTGGCTAACAAGGTGCCGGCTCTGTGAGCAACAGGCTCCAGATTGATATGAAACTATAAACCTGGACATATATAAGGCCACAGAAACATATAGTAATGTCAAAAAGAGTTGAAAAAATTGCAATAAAAACTCAAGTTTAAAGTCGGGGGCTGTACACACCGGTGCCCTGGGGGATCTTGTTTTCATACTGACCAAAGTACAGGGACTTGCATGAATTTGGATGTCACATAAGCAAAGAATTCTCAGAAAGAAATGCCCGGCATATAATATCAAACAACTTTTTAAGAGTAAAAATACCGATAGCTGTAACAAAATCACCTACAAATATTTGGGGTTAGGTTAAAAGCAGGGCCCAAGATAACAACATGGCTTTTTTTAGTTTTGTGGCGGCAAAAACTAATTTAGAAGAGACGTTTTACTTTGTCACAGTAAGAAATTGTTGAGGAATATGTATGATATACATAATGTGGATGGATAGATAGATAGATAGAGGGAATGTTTATGCTCCACACAGAATAGAACACACATAATTAAATAGAAGTTCAAATCTCAGTTTTTATTGGCTTTCATGCGTATTGTTTTTAATATTTTAACCGATTTTATTTGTGCGTTTATTGATTGATTTGAAGATGAACAGACGGGTTGGAACTTTTCTTTTAATTTCGTTGTACTTTTTACGATGACAGTACAGATTCTATTCTCTACTATCTATTCAGTAAGGCGGAAAAATAGACGGCTTGATCGCAGCTTGACATAGTTTAACAACTTGTCTCAACACGAGGAAACGCTCCAAAAGTAGTGCGCACTTCATACACATGCGGCTGTATGAAAGTGTGTTATTGTCCTGCAGCTTTAGGGCCATTGAGAGGCCACTGCGCCCGGTGGAGGGTCTCCCGTGACGCCCACAGCCAGCCTGCCGGGGATTCTGCTGCTTCCTGCTGCGGTTCCGGGACCCGGAGCTTCAGGTCCTGGCAACTCGGATGACGTGGCCGAAGGTTGCGGACGCCGCGCCGACGCCGTTCCAGAGCTCACCGCCTCGCACGTCGCACTCGGCGCCGACTGGAGCTCCGCGGTCACGTGGCGCGCCTCGGCCAATCCGACGCGCGTACGATGAGCGCTCGCGGAGCGTTTCGACGCCGTGTGCGTAACGAGAGCATCCCTAAAATTGCCTCTGTCATACAACCAGGAAGAAGGTGGGATAGCCTTCCGAAGCTAACTGCCCCAGTCTCTCTGCTTCACTTTCTCCGAAAACCATGGGATCCTCTCGGTGGAAGGTGGCGGCGGTGGCGCTCCTCGCCGTAGTGAGCTCTTTCTCACCTGCCGACGCAGACGAACACGACCACACGGTGAGGCTGCGTTTGGAAGAGGCCGATTGAGGGGAGAGAGAGAGAGAGCGAGAGAAAAAAGGGGGAGCCTTGAAAAATAATGGACGTTTGTGCTCAGTCTTAACCTGCTGCTAACTGGAGCCGCGGCGGCTCGCCGCACGCCAGAAAGCCCCGTCGGGGGGACGTGACAGGGGGGGCTGGCGGCTCGGCCCGCCGGGGCTCTGCGGGCGACACGCGGCGAGTTATCAGACCGATACGCGAAGGATTTGTCCGCGAAGTTGTCCCCACTTTATCGGCCTAAGTGCTTACGGCTAACGCTGCTGCTAGCTCGTTAGCACGGCGGAAACTGCTCTCAAGTTAGCGGCCAGCTGGCAGCAGGAGAGTTCCGCAAGCTGCCTCCAGAGCCTCCCGACAGACGCATTCTGTGGGAAATAGTCTCGGGAAACACGGGTTTTAAGCTTTCCGGGGCACCGGGTGTGTTTGAATGTCACTCCGTGGCCCTCTGGTTACAGTTGGTTAGCATAGTAATAAGGTGAATTACACTGCTGCCTCCACGTAATCCAGGATGGCTGCATCAACTTCCTCCTCTTGCCACACGGATACAGTGATCATCTAATGTTTTCCTGGGGTAAATAAGTATTTTGCACCGGGGTTTTCGTGCAATAGGTGCACTGGTAGCTATCACTATGTTATAAACTCCTGTATCAGTCTGATAGGCAGTTATGGATGTTTTGCCGAAACGCAATAATCTTTGTGACTATGAGAAGAGTGAAGGTGCTTAATGTTAATTTCACTAAACGTTGATGGGCCAAATTAGACTTCGTCGGGTTCCACACATTCCCTGTGATTGGTGGGACACGTTTGTGTGCATGGATTTGACTGCAATTTCAATTTGAATCCGACCTAACAGTCCTATTAATGTCAACGTGAACCCCTGCTGGACCTGTGTTGACTGGAGACATGTCTCCAGAGTGCCCCAGAGCTCAACAGTCCAGATTCGGCATTTCATCCGAGCCTGTCGATATAAAACCAGTCAGACTTGCCAAGCTAGTGCGTGGAATTCAGAACAATATAATTGATTTATTTTTTTGTTTGTTTCTTTCTTTCCTGCAGTACACGGACAAGGAGGAGGTGGTTTTATGGATGAACACGGTGGGGCCTTACCACAATCGACAGGAGACGTACAAGTATTTCTCGTTGCCCTTCTGCGCGGGCTCCAAGAAGACCATCAGTCACTACCATGAAACCCTCGGAGAAGCTCTGCAGGGAGTGGAGCTGGAATTCAGCGGCTTAGACATAAAGTTCAAAGGTATTGTATTGACTCCTGTTCAACTTGTGCAAAGCAACATGAACAGTAGTGTACTAACTTGTCGTGCAACTCGGAATGCCGAGGTCTGATAATTATTTATTTTTTTCTTTTCTTTCTTTTCCTCCCTTTCTAATGAAACTGTGCTTTTGATCCGTGCAGAGGAGGTCCTGCAGACGACATACTGTGAAATTGATTTGGACAAAGCCAAGAGGGACGCCTTTGTGTATGCCATCAAGAACCACTACTGGTACCAAATGTACATAGATGACCTGCCCATCTGGGGTAAGTGAAGCCATTTGTCTATTAAAAACAACCTGTTGCTCTGCAGCCGTGCGATCCTTGTGGCATTACCGTAGTATTTATTTTTCCATCCTGCATTGTCTTCAGGTTTGCCTCCGTTAGAAAGTATACTAGCAGCCATTATGCTGATCACGAAGGTTGTCCCAGCTGTCTTATCTGAGTGTTTGAAAAAGTTAGCCTGTGGATCCACGATTGACCTGCCTTGTATCAATATCCTGTACTGCGTGTCAGCCGGCACAGTAAAAGGCACGGCGGTGTACACCTCAGTCGAGCAGATTTTGTCCCGGGTCTATTGAATTCAACCATGTGCTGGTTAATCCGCTATTACAAGTTGACCGAGAGTCATCATATTGCACAGTAAAGTGCTGACTAAATGTTTTGTATGAGGATAAAATGCACCCAACAAGTTTCTGATTTGCATATCTTTCTAAAATGTACATGCCAGTTTTAATTTCTGCACTGTTGAGCCAGTCGTTGTACGACTTTCATTTCCTGCTCCAAGTTGAATGTTCAGTGAGAAGGATAGTCGTGGCTCAGGATCATTAATGATTCTTAAGAGTGATCTGACTTACCAGTTTGCACAGTGGTGCCACTCCCACAGCTGCTCAAACATCCCTGTGTAAGATAATGTCATCAGTTGTAGGTGGAGTGCCCGTGATCATTTAGATATTCCTCAGGATCATATATTGCATTCTAAGATTCTAAGACACTGTGTCCTCAAGGCAGTCAGTTGATATAGAGGTAACCACTGCACCACTGTGGCTCCACTCAAATAAAACAAAAAAAAACAAAAAACAAAACCCTCCAGGTTTTAAAAACCACTGCACTAACTCATCAGCTCAAGCAAAGCTAGTGGTTTGTGTGTGGCTGCCACCAATGTTAAATCGAATTGCGAAGTCTCACCAGTGTCAACAACCACCGACTGACCAGGTTGATTAATAAAACCGATTTGACACTATAATTATCACTTGTTTCACAAACATGCAGTCATTTAGAATAATTGGTTGTTTTCTTTCAAAAAAAAAAAGTGTTTTGAACTGCTGCATGGTGACGTTGCACGAAAGACACAAAGCTCCGCGAGTGGATAATAGGATGGTACAGCATGAGTTAAATGCATTTCAGTCATTTTTCAGAAGTCCGGCCTGTCGGCACCAGGTGTGGTGCAATGTGTCGTCGATCCAGTGTAGTAGAGCTCCATCTGATTTGCCAGTATGTCCATGAATCTGCTGCCGTGCAGAGCATGAATGAAAATGCACGGAGACGTCACGTGTTGGCAGTTGAGTCAGACTTATGTCGTATATTCATACTCTGATGCACATGGTGAGCAGCACTGTGGGAAGTAACCCATTGTGCCTTTTATGTGGACTGTGATCAGACCACGATCAGTTTCCCCGGTTTGCTCAGAAATTCAGTCAAACGGTTCCAGTCTTATCAGGTACATGTTAAGGCGGTTGAGCCGGATTGGAATTCATTCAGATTACTGATAGTCCCGTGTTCTTGAAAGTAGCTGGCGTAAAGTCATTTATCACTATTGAGGTTCCACTTCTTCTCAGCTACTGAGTTTGTTCTTCAAATCTTGACCCAAGCAGAAGAGAGAAGTGTTCTAACATTAATTTCCTTCACGGTAGCCCTGCTCCCTGTGATCGCGTGCGGTTCAACCCTGGCGTGTGCGTCGTATCTCTATCCGCCCGCCCGCTTCATCCATTTCAGGGTCCCTGAGAGATTCACATTATTTAGTTATCGTGTTCTAACATGGGGAAGTTATTTAGAGGCTCATCTTTGAATTTGCCGTAACCGTTGCTGAATCGACGCAGAGACGCTCCCTGTGGCGGGGAAGCGTATTGAGCCCTTGTGTGAACCATATTTTTCCCGTAATTTTATTGTCACAATATGTGTAACCACGTGGGAAATAAGAGTGGATTTATATATAGACGGCTGCCGTGCTGGTGTATCTTTGGAGGCCAGCCGGCAGTTTTAGAATCACTGGAGTTTGCTTCCATTCGGGATTCTGTGACCAACAGACTTGGATTATTAATCTTTTACCGGAAAGCACTGAAAACATGAAACCGAATCGGAGACTATGACACAGTTAAACACTTTCTAAATTTAAAACTTGTTACTTTGCAATCTTCCGAGTTGAATGGGTTTTGAAGACGATGGCTGTCAACACAATCTGGCTGCAAAGCTTGAGGGCATAAACGTTCCAGAGAGTCTCTGTAGTTTCATCAGACTGTTTGTTCGATAAGTAAAAGCCTCAGACCTTGAGTGTGGGGTTTGATGCTGCAACATGTTGGGACGGTGTCGACCACAGACCTCTCCAAACCAAAAACACAGATTATAGGATGAGTGTTTGGAAGGGTTTTGAATCCGAAGGATTCCTGAGTAACTGTCTTTTGCAATTTCCTGAAGCGCCAGGGATGAACTTTGACTCCGGGTGAAGTTCTTTTATCCTCTGAAGTGCACGTCCTTGCTCTCGTGTTGAAGGGATCGTTGGCGAGGCCGACGAGAACGGCGAGGATCATTACCTGTGGACGTACAAGAAGCTGGAGATCGGCTTCAACGGCAACAGAATCGTCGACGTGAATCTCACCAGCGAAGGGAAAGTCAGACTGGTGCCGAACACGAGAATCTCAATGTCTTACTCTGTGAGTATCGATCCGCCACTTCCTTCTGACAACCTGCGCGATTTTAACGACGGTGCAAGTGCAAGTGATCCTTTCTCGTCGCAGGTCAAGTGGAAGAAGTCAGACGTGAAGTTTGAGGACAGGTTTGACAAGTACCTGGACCCGTCCTTCTTTCAGCACAGGGTGAGTTCATCGCCTCGTCGTCATGTACGACAATGAGTTGCTTGCTGCCGCGGCACTCCGGCTCTCTTCAGAAGGAACAAGTCTTCCTCTGTGCCCAACGTGACGGCGTTAACCGAATCAAGAACTCTGTGCTGACGCTCCAACTCGTCCCGCTGTTATGGCAGGAAGCCAGCCGCACTCTTTCTCCTGAGATTTTTGGCGTTTGACAGTCTGTTAATGAAAACTGATTTTTCTCCACTA
The DNA here is from genome assembly GCF_963422515.1 of Blennius ocellaris. Classification (NCBI taxonomy): domain Eukaryota; kingdom Metazoa; phylum Chordata; class Actinopteri; order Blenniiformes; family Blenniidae; genus Blennius; species Blennius ocellaris. Next base: position 5,711,298 of record NC_137662.1, read on the forward strand.
TGGCCGGACGTCCTCAGAGACTTTTACAATGGAGTCTCCGGTGTCAGTAAAACATTTGATCCAGCTCCAAAATGTCCCGTGTTGGGAAAGGGTTAACCTCCAGTGTGTCACTGCCATAGTGTTTACAGTGTCGCTATCTGAAGAGGTGTCTATTTCCTCATTGTTGGTTTTAGATTCACTGGTTCTCCATCTTCAACTCCTTCATGATGGTCATCTTCCTGGTGGGCCTGGTGTCCATGATCCTCATGAGGACGCTCAGGAAGGATTACGCCAGATACAGCAAAGAGGAGGAAATGGATGACATGGTAAGTTTGTACTTGAATATCTGCTATCTGCAGAAATATATGAAAGATCTGGGTCATCCCGTATGACTGTGCTTCCCAACTATATATATATATTAATTTTTTTTTTCCCGCCCCCCTGGGGTTTTCCCACATTTCCGTTTTAAGATGCTCTTCAAACTTGCTCTGTGATCTCTGATTTTATGAAGCATTACAGCGAATCCAAACACTGGTGAACACATCCGCTCTCACAAACATAAAAAAAAAAGCTGGAACCTTCCAAATCAAAGCGAAGCGCAGTTTCCCAGCTGCACTCTAGACTTTAGAAAGTATGTTAAGTTTTCCTTCTGGCATGTGCAAATCGGATTCTGACTAACTTCTGTGAGTCTGCAACCTGTAATCTCACCTTTCAAATAAATAAATATATATAAAAAAAGGATTTGTGATCAACATAATTTTTTTTTTGAGACTGTATTTATATAATTCATTGTCAAACATATAAACAATATAGATAGATACAAAAGAAATAAAATATTTCTATACTAATCTATAATTAAATACGTATTTTATGAAAATGCATTTACACAAAATAAATGGTCTATATTCAAGGAGGCTATATTTAATTAACCATGTTTGAAAAGGGGGTAGGAAGAAGTAAAACGTATTAAATTCTGCCCATTCTACAATATTCAATAATCAAATGTTCTAATTAAGTGTATATTGTGCAAGAACAAAAAAAGTCTACTTCTTTAAAGCTAGTTAGATGTTTTTACTATGATGGAACCTCCAGAGTGCAGAATCTCACAAATGACACAGACTGCAGAATTTTTCACCCTCCCGTCTGTTCTGAATGAAGTAAAGCCGGCGTTTGACCTGGAGCGATGCGTCGGTGGCGTTTTGTGGATCAAACTGTGGGCTTCCTCCCAACAGGACCGAGACCTGGGGGACGAATACGGGTGGAAGCAGGTGCACGGGGACGTCTTCCGACCGTCCAGCCACCCGCTCATCTTCTCCTCGCTCATCGGCTCCGGCTGCCAGATCTTCTCCGTCTCCCTCATCGTCATCATCGTCGCCATGGTGGAGGACCTGTACACAGAGTAAGAGCGTGTTCAGAGTGGTGAAGAAGCGGCCTTCGCCCAGTTCACCATGGCTGATTTTGTTATTTATTTTTTTCTTTCTCTGCAGGAGAGGCTCCATGCTGAGCACAGCCATTTTTGTGTATGCTGCAACTTCGCCCGTTAACGGCTACTTCGGGGGGAGTTTGTATGCAAAACAAGGAGGTGATAAATCGGATCGCACGTCTGCCGCGCCATTTCATCTCCGAAGCCATTAAACATGCTCACGTTGTGATTTTTTTTGTGTGCGTACGTCACAGGCAGGAGATGGATTAAGCAAATGTTCATCGGGGCCTTTATGATCCCGGCCATGGTGTGCGGGACTGCCTTCTTCATCAACTTTATTGCCATCTACTACCACGCCTCCAGAGCCATCCCCTTCGGCACCATGGTGGGTTTCTACGCCGCCACGCTTTCTTTTCAAAGTCAACTTCTGGCAGTTTTGTCCGCGTGCCACCGTGGAGGGAACGTTAACCATTTACTGAGTGTTGCAATGGAAATGAGGTGTGTCGCACCAGGCAACTTGCAGGATGTTAAAGATGAAGCAATAGAGTTTACAGGTACAGCTTAAAAAATATGAATATCATGTCAAATGTTCTGTGTTTTTGTCACTCGTTTCAGAAAGTCAAACCCATATATGATACCTTTCAAGCTTTTTTTTCTTGAAAACCCAAAAGTCTCAGAAAATTAGAATATTGTGGAAAAGTTCGTGGTGTCACACCCTTATCGGCTAATTAACTCCAAACCCCTGCAAAGGTTTCCCGAGCCTTTAAACGCTCTCTCAGTCTGGGTCAGTCGGCTACACAATCATAAGGAAGACTGCCGACTTGACGAATGTCCAGAAGACGGTCATTGACACCGTCCATAAAAGGTCATTGCTGAAGAAGCTGCTTGTTCACAGAGGGTCCAGGCGTGTTCATAGAAGGTTGAGTGGAAGGAAAAAGACGTGACAGGAAAAGGTGCGGCAGCAGAAGGGACGAGCGCAGCCTCGAGGGGACCGTCGAGCCAAACGCAAGAGACGACGTCAGAAGCGTCTTCCCTGGACTGTGGAGAAAAAGGACTGGACTGCTGCTCAGTGGTCCAAAGTCCCTTTTTTTCCCCCAGTAAATGTTGAACATCATTTGGAAATCAAAGTCCCAGAGTGTGGAGGAAGAGAGGAGAGGCTCTTGAAGTCCAGTGTGAAGTTTCTGCAGTCTGTGATGATTGGGCTGCCATGTCCTCTGCCGGTGTGTCCTCCACCGGGTTTTCTGGAGTCCACAGTCAACGCAGCATCGAGCAGGAAACTTTAGAGCAAGGAGGCTCAACCAAGTATTGAGTGCAGAGAAATTAACATACTTTTCAGAAGCCTTACATTTTTGTTTAAAATATCCCTTTTTTCTTGACCTTAATCATTCTAATTTTCTGAGAGACAGAATTTGGGGTTCTCATTTTCTTTAAGCCATAATCCTCAACATTTCAAGAAATAAAGGCTTTAAATATTCCACTCTGTCTTGAGCCTCTATCATATGAGTTTGACTTTCTGAAATGAGCATCAAGAGTTTGAATTGTTGCAAAGTTGATCCCTGAAGTTGCACCATCTGGTGTCGGTCCCATATCTGCAATGTGAGGATTTGGAGGCGTTTGGAAATGCAGAATATCTACAAAAAGTTTAAAACACTGGAGGTTGGTGGTATTTTCACACGTGACCAGAAAATGTGAGTGCGATCGGTGTTCATCTGACGGGCCAGTGTGTAGTGTAATACTTAACTTAATACTGATTCTAATATTGGGGGATAAAAAATTCTGGTAACCCATAAATCAGCTGATTAAATGTTTCAATTTTTCTAGAAGATGTACATTGAAGGGAGAACGTTTTTCTCTTATCAGAAATTGTGTGGAAAGAAGTGGCATATGAACAATTTGAACATGGAGTAAACCAACAAATGTGATGTGGCAGTAAATATTTCAATGCAGAGAGAAACCATGTTGTATTTCAGGAAAATCTCGGACCCCGGTTCACTTTGGGCAGATAATTCTCCAATAGCTGTAATTGGTCTGGTCCTCATCAGAATCTTCTTCCGCCTTGTCGGGGTGTCGAGCGTGAGACCAAAACCGTCCGCTTTATTTGGAGACTTCTTTGTGTTTGCTGCTGGGAGTCTTCAATATCATTTATTTTACTGACTTATAAAAGTTAATTGGTTCTTTGTGACGTTTTCTGCCATTTCATTTCATCACTGCCACAAGTGGTGGAATTATAGCGCCGGTGATCCATCATGCAAGGAGTTGTTTCTGCGTGGTTAAAATATCCTTTTTGTTTGATGCAGAATAGGCTGGTACGTGTTGTTCAGTGCTGGTTTCCTGAATCTGAGGCGCAAACAGGATCAGAATGTCGGTGTGAACAAAGATCCAGCGCATGTGGATTTACAGTTTTCTAGATTTGAGATGAAATCTACATCTCAAGTTATTCTCTCAGCCCACGGAGGCTTTCTACACCAACGGCTGCTTGTAATTAGGAGAATGAGGAGCTTGTTTGGCTCCCGTCAACAGTAGATCAATCAGAATTGTCAAGTCAGCGTCCGGAAGCGGAGCCTCGTTCCTGCTGCATCTGCCATTTGAGGCAGTTCGCCTTTTTTTTTTTGTTTCTCTGGACAAACCCGAAGGTCATCAGATAATAACCAGCGTACCCATTTCTTATCCTTCTAATTTATTAAGCAAAGAGGTTGTAACCCAGGATCACCGCCAACATTAATAACGATGGGAGATGCGGCGCCTCCGACGACGGGATTGGTCACTTTCTGAAATGTCATTGAGCTCCAGGAGAGTGTTTCTGGAACACAGTCAGAGGACGTTGCAGGGAAGCGGGGGACGGCTGCAAAATGAGTCACTCTCGTCGTTTCTGCAGGTCGCCGTCTGCTGCATCTGCTTCTTCGTCATCCTGCCGCTGAACCTGGTGGGCACCATTCTGGGGAGGAATCTGTCCGGCCAGCCCAACTTCCCCTGCCGAGTGAACGCCGTGCCGCGGCCCATCCCGGAGAAGAAATGGTAGGTGGCGGCAAGGGTGCGACTTTTTGATTCAATTGCGCAGATGACGACTGCGAAATCTGAGAGTCAACAGGGATTCTCGCTGTCTCTTTAATGCTAAATGTCAAACGGTGCATATATATATATATATATATGTGTAGTGTTTTTGAGTTTGGAACAGCATTTTAAAAAATAAACTGTTGTACAGCATTCAATCTTTTTAAAACGATAACTAAATAACTTTAGATACTAATATAAACTACACTAACGAATCATGTTGCTTTACATTATAAGTTGATACTTTGGCCGTCCTGCGAGGCTCAGTGCTTAAAGCTAAATAACGCTAGTAGCCGCCGTTAGCATTACTTCGCTTTAAAATGACACGGAACCTAAACCACTGGTGTAACGCGCCGTTATTCTCATCGTCAATAGATGTTAGTGTACAACAACGGCGAGCACACGCAAGAAACCATACATTCATAGCTTTTTTGGGAAATGTAAAAGTAGTAAATTACCGCTAAGTAGCTAGCGCCTGCGCGCTCGGGTTAAATGTGTCGTCATTTCCTGTCTGACAGTGGAGGCGGAAATGCCTGAGTGGCGCTCCTGCAGCCGGATGTGCGTTTTTCTCGACTATATGAATGTTGAAATCGTCTGCAGCCAAAATCGTAATCACGATGAAAATTCGATTAATCGAGCAGCCCTAACACACACACACACGAAAAAAAACTACAGGAGCCCCGGTGGAAATCTGCAGCCACCCTTCCAGAACACAAAAATGAGGAGCCAGACTGTTTCTACCCATAGAAACTGGTCCAGCCAGAACCAAAGCTGCTCCAACCAGTTGGTCAGGATGCAGAGGAGCGACACGGCGCCCTCTGCTGGGGTCGAACCATCTTTAACACCCGATTTCAATCAGTCCTGGCTGAGCGCTGACCCCTACACCACTGTGTGCAGCCCCAGTCACTGAGCTCAGGTCGTTTAAACATGAAAGGACGTCTTAGAATCAGGCTGCACAGCGAGTGGACCTCGGTTTGATTCCCAGTTGAAGGTGTCCTGATGTGAAGATTGCATGTTCCCCCTGTGCAGGTTGGGGGGGGGGGGGGGTTCCCCCACAGCCCCTCCCACTCATAGCGTTACACAGTGGTAACACAACCTGCACTGAGCAGCGTGATGACAATGGGAGATCAAACAACAATGGAAACACAAAGCCACCGGGTATAATTACACGAAATGTGGAGAAAATTCCTGTGAAGTCACATCCCATGATGCCTTGCGCTGCCCGCGTCCCACAGCCGCCGCTGCAATCTACTGCTCGCCTCCATGCTTCCCGTATATTTACTGGGTGTTCACGATTTACGTGAGGAGATAACAGACGATCGCAGATTTGCTGACTTTAGAGACTCAACGTGAAGATTCGGTCACATCGTTGCGTATCAGAGACACATCTGGTTTATCTGGTCACATGACTCTGACGGTGACGGTCACTCTGTCTGTATATAAAATGCTCCAGCTGGTTACTCACACGCCCCTCTGTGTTGGCTGTCCAGGTTTATGGAGCCGGCCGTCATCGTCTGCCTCGGAGGAATCCTGCCGTTCGGTTCCATTTTCATCGAAATGTGAGTCGACACTCTGAAAAGCCAGCGAGGCGTCGGCGGTCAGTGGCGACTCATCCACACGTTTCCCCCGCCCTCCTTTTCCCAGGTACTTCATCTTCACCTCGTTCTGGGCCTACAAGATCTACTACGTGTACGGCTTCATGATGCTGGTCCTGGTCATCCTGTGCATCGTGACGGTGTGCGTCACCATCGTGTGCACGTACTTCCTGCTCAACGCCGAGGACTACAGATGGTGAGCCGCCGCTCTCCCGCTGCAACGTCTTTGCATGTCAAAGAGCCTCACCTCAGCTTTTCTGCTTGACCCCCCCCAGGCAATGGACAAGCTTCCTCTCTGCCGCATCCACTGCTGTTTACGTGTACATGTACTCTTTTTACTACTATTTCTTCAAAACTAAGTAAGTACCCAGCGAGAGTCTGTTCATAACCTCCCAGCATGAGAAGATTCCGTTGTAAGGCTCCGACGTGTTGTTTTCCTCCCAGGATGTACGGGCTTTTCCAGACATCTTTCTACTTTGGCTACATGGCTGTGTTCAGCACCGCTCTCGGGATCATGTGTGGTGAGTGTGGACTCCAATAAATACATGTTTTTCTTTCTTTCTTTCTTTCCTGGAACGTGTAAACCCCACCAAGTGTGGAAGAGTTTGGGTCTCATGAGATGGAATTTCTCTCATTTTCTCCTGTTTTTATGTGATGTTGGCATTTACCTGTTCAATTATACTCAAGCTTTGCCCCCCCCCCACCCCTTTTAGTGTAGTTGATGCCTTCGAAATGCTATATTTGGTTTAGTTTAGACAATTTTCATTTAAATGTCAGCGAGGCTTCTTTTTGTTTTGTTTTGTTTTTTTATAATCTGGAGCGACAAGTCTTGCTGTCTGGAATCAGCTTATAAAAACAAACCCAGCAGTCAATGTCCTGGAAACAATAAAAAAAAAAACCAAACACAGTTGTCATTGAAGAGGCTTCAAACACGAATTGACTGGTGAAAATATCTCGTTCCATCAAGGACGGCCATTATTCAGACGGATAGGCTGGAGTCGGGCTGGGCGAGAGATTGATATTTAACAAGTCTATTGACAAACATTGCAAAGACCAATAAAGATCCACTTTTTCACGAGTGGAGCTCGTATACGAGTCTCATAGAGGAACCATGATCACAGTAGAAGACGGGACATCATGGTGTAAAGCCTGTTTTAACTTAACGACTCATAGTTGATGGATTCCCTTGGAGAAATTCCTTTCTTTCCCGAATTGATCAATCCTATTTTTAGTGTGCAGAGGTGCAGCCACATTAGAAAACGGTTTTAAACGGCTAAAATATCAAAATTGATGGAAAATAATCCGCAAAAGGGAGAAACCCGGGAACAATTGGCTCCAAAAATACAGCTGGGAATGGAATGGAATGTTTACCTGGACTGTGATTGAAACTTCATAAATGCAACTTAAGGTGCATTATTTCCCCCAAAGCTCTATTTGTAAATATTTGCTCTGCGCGTCTCGTTTCCCCGGGCTGCTATAGAAGCGCTTCTCCCACCCGCCAGTGATGGCTCCGTCCCGCGATGACGCAACGTCGCTCACGCGCCTCCTTTTGTCTCCCCAGGCGCCGTGGGATACATGGGAACAAGTGCCTTCGTGAGGAAGATCTACACAAATGTGAAAATTGACTAGGAGCGAGCCAAACAGGGATGTTTAATGGATTTGCCTACGTGTACGCCGAGAGACGACGGGCACAAGTCATTCTTTATTCTACTTTTCTTTCTTGCAAAGAGATTGAGAGAAATCTCGCTTTGTACTATGTAGGTTTGTTTTTTTTCTTTCCGATTGAATTTCGACGCCGCGGCTTCAAGCAGAGAGGAGGAAGTCTGCGGGAGAGATCTCACTCACCGGGTTGTTTTTATCGGTTGCTTTCAAACAAAAACCGTCGGGGCGAATATTTAAGGCCGACATGGCTTCTCCTTCCTTTTCCCACCCGAGACCAAGAGAACATAAATGTTTATGGATGGAACGGCGTAGCTCTCTTCAGTGAAGAGGCCTCAAGTGGTGTGGAAAGCCTTTGTCCTGTTCCGCCAGGACACGGGAGGGTTTGTGGTCCGTGTCTGTGTTCCGATTCCTCTTTTGTATTCTTGAAGTTACTCCATTTTGTTGTCGCCACACAGCACAGTAGTTTCTCACTCCCACCGGAAAGCAACAACAAAACAAAAAACCCAGAAGAAAAGTCTCCACTGGATAATCATCCCCCCCCCCCCCCGATTTGGACGATTCCCGGTTCCAGTAGCAATCCATCCAGTCCTGCTGTGGTTTACTGTACAGGTCGGAGCAGCAGCTGAGGTACTGCAGCAACAGATTTTTAAATGGATGTTTGGTGTGATCCCATTTCCCCGTTGAGTCTTATGTTTTCTAAATGTTTGGGTTTGAATGAAGTCTACTTGTAAAGATAATATATGGATGGGGGGGGGAGTGTATATAACCTTAATGTACCTTTAGATGTAGATCCCGGATGTATTTTCGTTGTACAGATTTACTACAGGGTGGTTTTTTTTTTAAACGAATCTTTGATTTAAAGCAAAAAAAGGATTTTGTTTTTCTTTGTTTGGTGCTTGGGGTGGGGCTGCTGGCGCTGTTACATCTTGCCTGAAATTGCATGACGTTTTCATCCGACCATCTTTTCCGTCGGTAGTTCTGTTTTTGATTTCTCAACCTGGAAATGCGACGATACACCATTTGACCCGCTTATGTCCTGGTTTTTGATTCCACGTATGATTTAAAGCTTTAAAAAAAACAAAAACATAAAAAAAAAAAGGCTCTACATCTTCTGGTAAGCCATTTCCCCCGTCACGTTCCGTTGCCTATCCTGGAACATTATTTGTGAATGTCGGAAGGAACGAGGCAGCCGCCGCCTTGTTCCTGCGAAAACATACTGTACAAAGTGAAGTTTATGTACACTTAAAACTAGATGTTTTCATAACCACACACAGTGCTGCGGAGTGTTTCCAATGCCCCCCCCTCCCCTCCCCCCCATTTAGTGTAAATACAGTATGTACCCTCCTTGTATGAGAAGTGGCAATGCCTTTTTCTTTTTTTTCCTCATTTCCGGTTCTCCCCCACTGAAGTTGATTTCTGGCACCTCATGTTGTGTACCGATGTCTGACGGACATTTTGAACCTGCATATTAACTTGCTGTAAAAAGAGAAAATAAACATGTTTATGTACAGGGGTTATTAAGTGTGCTTCTGACTTCTGACAGTAAATATTGGAGTGACTTCAGTGAATATCATCGGTCAGCCTGAGGAGCACGTCAAGATCTGCCACATTCACCAAGGAGAAGAGCTGTCGCGTAGCAAGTATAGATTTATTGCATTCAGCAGCGTCGGGAGTCAATGCATCCAAACTGGAAGAGACCACTTTATTTTTTTTTAGGTTTGTAGCATGTGCTGCAAGTGTTGGAAGCTCAGTTGACTCTTTCAAAGTACTCCTTGGATCCCTCCGGGGTCGGTTTGATCTGAAAAGCGAAGAGGCACCAGATTAGCTTTAGATCGGTAAACATTTCACCGCCGCAGGAAACTAGTTCAGGGGTGAGGAGTGCAAGTTGTGTGTACGACCTCGAAACCAAACGTTTGGGGAAGAAGTTGGTTTGTGTAAGATATAAAACTTATGTTTTCATTCATGCTCAAAAAGCGCAAGAGCAGCTCTCATGGAGTCACTTGGTCACTGCAGCTGTTCAGAGACCGACGGCACTTTTTCTTTATCGTTACGATAAAACGGCCAAGTCCCAGGAGAGTATGGACTGGGGAGCCGTGACACGCTGGAGGAAAACAACGTCGGTATAGGAATGTTTACTACGGCTGGAATGTGCAGTAGCAGCGCTTCACAAAACCAGTTTTCCCCGGTTACAAGGTGACGGAGTTGGAGCGAATAATTTAACCATCCAGTTTTTCCATTTCATTAAGGTAATTAAATGGGTGTGCCCCGACAAGGATTTTATTGTCAAATGGTGAATTTGTCAGGTAAAGGATGCATCCTAACCAGACCTTCACCAACGCCACATTTGTTTATGGGGTCGAGCTGTCAGGTAGTGACATCACTGTGAAACACTGAGCGAGGAGCGTCTCCACGGGAACAGATGCCGATCTTTGATTTTCATGAGGTGTTCTGTATAGGAACATTTTTCCTCAGTTTCTTGGGATTTATTCGAAAATCGTTAGCTGTGATCGTCCTAAAATCTAATCAATTGGTCCTTGGATGATGAGAAATCCTGAAGATTTCATGCAATTTGGGTGAGTAATTTTTGCGAAAGGTTAGTAAAAAGCCATACATACATAGAAGCCAATAAATAAATAAATACAGGCAGACGAACACATAACCTTCTTCGGTGAAGGCAGCCATCGGCACTACTTTACGAGAAGAAGTCGTCAACAACAGGTCGGCGAATTACGGCGTTGCTCACCGTCGGCGACTCGGGCGTCCAGCTCGCCGGACACACCTCTCCGTGACTTTCCACGAACTGGAAGGCCTTGACCAGGCGCAGGGTCTCCTCCACGCATCGGCCCACCGGCAGGTCGTTCACGCTCATGTGCTTCACCACGCCGTGCGGGTCGATGATGAACAGGCCCCTGCAGGACGATACCACGGTCGGTCAGAAGCGATCGGGACGGCGCGAGAAGACGTCGAGGGAAGACGGGTCACCTGAGTGCGATGCCGGGGCCGTCCAGCAGCACGCCGTAGTCCCGAGAGACCTGCTTGTTGAGGTCCGACAGCAGCGGGATGTGGATGCTTCCCAGCCCCCCCACCTGGACACACGTCCAGGAAATGGACTCTGAAACACTGCTGCAGCAATAACTTACACTCGAAACTCATGCAGATTTTTACAGCAGCCATTAAAGCGGGCGGTCACTTCCTGAGTCTTCCTGCAAGGCCAGCGACTAAGAAAATTAACCTTGAACTGTGTGTGTGTGTCACTGATTAATCCGTCCACCGGGGTGTGAGTGTGTGTGTGTGTGTGTACCTTCCGTGGCGTGTTGATCCAGGCCAGGTGGGTGAAGTGCGAGTCCACGGACACGCCCACCACCTCACAGTTCACGTCGTGGAACTCGCTGGCCTTGTCGCTGAACGAGATGATCTCTGTCGGACACACGAAGGTGCTGCGGGGAACATTAGGAATCACGGTGAGGGGAAAAAAATACTCCTCGGCGTCGCTCGGCGGTGTCGCCGTGGACTTACAAGTCCAGCGGGTAGAAGAAGAGGACCAGATATTTGCCCTTGAAGTCGTCGAGGCTCATCTCCTTGAACTCGCCGTTGAGGACGGCGGTGGCCTTGAAGGCAGGAGCGGGCTGGGTGACGGCGGCGGCCCGTCTGGACACTCCTGAGGAGGAAAAAGTCGACCTTTAAATCATTCAGTGGGATAAGAGGCGGACGAAGAGGGCAACGGCCTTTTGCTTTTTTTTTCTACTAATGAGTGCGAGGGGAGCAGCGCTGCCTTGTGATCTCCTAATGAGACGATCGGGACACGGGAATTGAAAAAAAACAAGCCAAAACATTCAAGGTTTGTTTATTGGAGCCGAGGTTCCAGCCACGATGACTCATACTGATGAAGCCTTATCAAAAGTGAAGATGATGTGGAACTACGAGCTCTTTTTTTTTTTTTTACTGACGACAACCTAACGCGTTCAATATTTTAGTGATAAATCGCCACTGATGTGATCTCGATTCCTTGTCGTACATTTCGGGACAAAGTGGAGCCATTAATCAAAACGAGAGCTTCTGCTGAACTGTGGCCTCATCATGGCGGTGTTGTTAATGCAACATTACTTTAAAGTTGCAGGTTCCCGCCGTCACCAAAACCTTATATTTACATCGTGGCGCGAGGGTGAACTTGTGGACAAGCACATGCCTGAAAATGCTCACAAGTAATGCAATTTATTGCTAAATGTATTCGGGATTACATAAAACTTCTTCAGAGAACAAAAGGTACAATCTTGGATCCCGTTTTCTGACCTTTATTCTTAGCAGAACAGAGAAACTCGCGGTGGAGAAACTCGAAACGACGCTTTTTGTTTTAACTAACTGAAGCTTTTCTCTTTGTTTGAATGAGATAACGACCGGTTTGTAGTAGTAATAATAGTAGTAGTAGTACTAGTAATAATAGTAGTAGTAGTACACACCGGTAGAGAAGCAGCATCTCTGCAGCGCGGGAGCAGCGAGGACTCTGGCAGCTCCACGATGTCCAGCGGCTACTTTCAGCCCTGCAGCTGCAACCCTTACCTAAACAAACACAATGAATGAAAAGAGAAATGTAAGAAAACGAATCCACCGAGGTACATGAACAATATGTGTGTGTGTGTGTGTGTCTCTATGAAGCTCTGTGAGCTTTTTCAGGCCCCAGTTACACAGCCTTCTTGTGCGTTTTGGTTTCAGAAACGTTTCCCCGTCTCCACGGCAACGTTCTGAAAACAACGTCCGTCGATACGAAAACGGCAGGGACGCTTAAAACGACGCAGTTGGCATGTCAGGCCACAACCTGGTGCTGCTGTTTGTTTCTGTAATAAAGTTGTCTTGTTAGTACGGTGACGGTTCAACTCTAAAACCGCCAAGTCACAGCAGAGTATGGCCTGGGGGTCGTGGCAAGTTGCGTTTTCTGCGTCTCTGACCACCGACGCCCAAAACGAAACACTTTTTTTTTTTTTTTGCCTTTTCACTTTTCCACTCTTCAGCCTCCTGAAGTGTACTTTTTTGTATCTATATCAACTCTTCTCACCCAATACTTGAGGCTCTCCTAGTTTGAGCTTTGATGAATTTTTCTCTCAAAGTGTTTCCGACTCCGAACGGAGCCATTGTAAATAAAAGACATTCGGTTTCAAAGCATTAGATTCAAGGGCGGTTCGGCCTGTGATGGAAACGCTGAAGGGTTTTGTCCTTCGTGCGAGGAAGAGAGTTCTCCTTCACTCCAGTATCCAGTGAGAGAAAGGACACGGTGAAGCCCGACGCACATTAGCCAGGCTTGTTGAAGAAACCTTGACAAGTGCTGGTGAAATGGTGTTTTGACGCACTTGAGACTTTTTGAGGAGGCAGCAGACAAGTTGTTTTAATTTTTTTATTTTCAGGCTGAATAAAACTCGTGCTGGTCTCTATTCAGGAGATTCGGGGGTCCGTCTTCAAGTGAAAATACAAAACCTTTGTTGCGTTTAAGGTGTGGGTGTAAATGACAACGGCGCTCGGAGCCACTGAACACTGTTCCTGTATTTCAGATGTCACATAATAGCTTTACTTCCAACAGACACACACAACGGAATGATGCATGAGCCGCTTTCAGCTGATTCTCTTCCTCCAACATATTTTGGAGTTACTGAGGGAAACCCGTCCTCACGTCATGCCTCCGTGCCAACGCAGAGCGCCTTTAGCAAAGACGAGTGCTTCATTTTTTTACCCCTATTCAGCGATTTCCGAGACATTAAAAAAGGATAGTTGTGTTGGGATGAGAAGTAATGCTGCACTGCTATCTGGAGGTCTAACAGTCGACCACATGGCACCACACCCCAAAGTCTGCTGTCACAACGGACTGCCGTTACAGGCACAGTAAAAATTTAATAAAAATAACCAACAATTATCGAGACCAGAAGTGGATTACAGTCCTCCATGGGTTTTTTTTTTTAAATTGCCATCCTCCTCACACAAATGAATAGTTTTTACCATAATGTTGCACCATGATAAAACAACATCTTGGCAAACTTTTAAAATGCCACCTTTCACTGATACACACTCATTGTGGAACAGTGAGCTTTATCTTATGTATGTGTTTCCTCTGGTCTCAGGATGTTATCGTATTTTGAAACTCTGCTTGTTTTTAATAACTGCCTGTTGTGACGGGGAAGACTTTGCATGAGACCTTCGGTGTTTGTTCCTCTCTGCACAAAACACTGACATTTTAATGTGTTACTTACCAGTTATTCTCAGTCAAGCCATCAGCAGTGAAAGGGACAGGTGCATTGCAATTTTCCGCCGATCATAATTTGTCTGGAGCCATAAAACATGCCAATGAAGAAAAACCTAAAAATTACATTTGTGACAATTAATTGTTAGAATTTGACTTTGATATTTTCTTTGTCTTCTGCAGATCATTTAAGCAATTTTTCATGGATTTCGTAATCCCCCCGGCCGCTTTGTAAAATAATAAATCTCCCGGCTCCATTTGCACTTCCTGTTTTTGTTCCTGCTCCCACACTTGTCTGCAGAACGTGCAGAAAAGACTCTTAAAACGGCTCGAGTTACTCACAAACAGGACTTTTCTTACACATGTATCATCTGGATTTAATAAACCCAGTCACATATCTAGTTCTCGTGTTGAAAAGTAGCCCTGACCTTGAATTAAAGACTCTATTTTGAGCCATGTGTGTCTCACGGGGCGGCCGCGAGCCTCAGGTTGGCAGCGCGCTGTCTTAAGACACGACACGCGCGAGAAGGACAGCGGGTGTTTACCGAATGCGGGTGCCGTCCAGCCGCTTACCGACCGGCCGGTGCAGCAGGGGCGGGGGACACGCACGGCGGACCGGACGGCTACACGTTACAAGATATATAAGTTTCACTCACAGAGGTCCCGAGGAGTCGACCCACGGTGGCTGCCATCTTTGCGTCACTGGTGGGCGGGGCCTGCGTCGCGCTGCGTCATTTACGTGCTGACGTAAGGCAATGTATTTAAAAACATTCCGGGGGAAACAAAATTAAAAAACAAAAATTTAAAATATTCTATCCGGGGCTATTTCAGTAAGATTGCATTTTAAGGACAAAACAAAACAGACTAAAATACAGATTTAAAGCAGCAACTACGACTTTTTTTTTTTAGTTATTTATATTGAAAATACAAGCTTAGGCGTGCTGCCTTCAGGTGTCCCCACCTGAAATCTGATCTTTTCTCTCCCCAGCAGATAGCGCTATGTCTGTGAATGAATATTGATCAGGGCACATAAATGGCAGACTTCCTGTTAGGTTTAGAGTCTGGGTGTCAATAACATTTTTCTGCAGCTCCACGTGCTGCATGTGTCTATCTGTTTCTTGGATTTAAGTGAAACGTGAGGAGTTTGTTGCCCGCAGGTGTTACAAATGTCTGTGGAAACATTTCGCAATGACCATAAGCTGAAACGGTTCACATTTTCACGAAGCTTTCAGCACGTTTAGGCCGTCAAAATGAAGCAGCTTGAGCAGAACCAGAAAGTAAATTAATAGCAATAATTAGAATCTCTTGCATTCCAATAGGGTCTCGCCCAGTGGATCAGACCCTCATGACTTTGAGATCATCTGAGCAGCAGATATTTGTCGCAGTAATCCTGTGTGAAGCTGATGGAGGAAGCAAACGCTGACTAACGAATATGTCAATTGTGTACATTCAATTAAGCAACAGTTGGTCTCAAAAAGCATCAGATATTTGATATCCAGATATGCTTTTGTCCAACTGTATTCTTGAGTTTCCTGTCGTTAGACTTCAGTCAAACTGAAGGGAAATGGAGGAAGAGGAGGACATGCGTCACATTGCAGAAGTGAAAGTGAAAGTCGGAGCTGCAGTTCAGACGTTTCTCCGCGTTTCTGAGAGAAGAACTGTAACCTGAGTTCATCTGGACTTTCACAGACAGCGACTTTAACACTGGTGAGTACAGCTGATCACTTTTATACAGACGCTCAGGAAACTGCATGAAGAACGGGAACAAACGTCCTCTTTTGTAGAGACATGTCCACTTTTCAGGTTTCAGGAAATGTGGCAAAAACTCGTATTCAAGCTGTGAATACGACGTAACGAAGATGTACAAAATACAGTAAATGAACTCAGATGATGTTTCCGATCATCAGTTAAAGACATTAGATGGAATACAAGAAACTCTTTCTACCTCCTTGTTTAAAAAGTTTATTCTATCTGGTTTCTCCAGCCTGGTGGACGAGAGGCCGTTATTGGGAAATCTAAGACGGCCAACAATATGTCCGCTTCGTTATAATCGCCACCATTTTGTTTTGCCATTTTGATCCGAATCACTGCCGGAGGCAATAGTACATGATCCGCAACACAACTGTGCTCCTCCAGAATTGAAACCCCGCCAGTGTGGTATCAAAATGGCAGCGCACGGGCGCCGACACACTTGTTTGCGGTTGTCGATATACTTGTTTGTGACCGCCGCCATTCGTGTATGTGGTCGCTGCCATATTTAAAAGGCCAAATGACGTCAGTGGCTTAAGTCACCTCACGGTTTCATGGGTCATGTTCAGTTCGAGGAATCACAAGAACACTGGAGGGAACATCCAGGTAGATATAATGTGAATAAGGCTCAGAGAGTATTTATAAGGTCCAGAGCCAAGTGGATTGAAGAGGGAGAACCACACCCATCATATCCCATATTCAATTTATAAAGACTCATGAAGAATGCTTTGAACAAAAAGTATAATGAAGGAGATTTTGAGTTTCTTTATCAACCTGTATGCATCTTCTAAAGAAAATGCTGAATCACTTTTATATTAGATAAATGATCTGGTTCTCGTAAATGAAGAAAACTTAACAAAGGTAGAAGAGGATGTAACCAAATTTTGAACAATTCATTTCAATGTATCATCATAAAAACAGCCTCTGATCTCCAGGCTCAGATGGAATAACTACAAACATTTCTGAAAAGAAATTAAACGTTGCTATTTGAGACAACAATGTATTACTGGTAAGGAATTATTGACAATGAAATGAGGCAGAATAATTTCAGATATCCTGAATAAGCTTTCATTCTATTTGTCATGTTTCCTCACCTTCGGGACATCATAGTGTGTCATCTAACCCCACTCTTCTCTATTCTATATACTGCATTACATTCACGTTTCCTCCCTCTTTAAATATGGTGGCTGCAGCTTATGTTTATTTTATAATATAGCGTACTCTGTGGTCCAAATTGACGTGATCATCGACAACATCAACATTTTTCCACAATTACACACTTAAATCACGCAATATGTTATATTACTGTACAGGCAGAACATTTCCTAAAAAATTTAAACAATTTGTTTTCAGCAAACTGCACCTTGATCCTGTCCTGCACTTGTTTGTTTGTTTTTCCCCACTTAAAGCACTGGTTATTTGGTGGATTACATCCAGACCCAGACACACATGCTGAGAGTTCTGGCATCAGTAACTCTTTAACAAAAAGTCATTAGGGTCACAAATTCCACCTCTTTCCCATCAGTGTGAGGGAGACAATATGTTGCAAGTGAGATTTTGTGAAACGTAGTTGTCTTTGGAGCAACAGAAACAACAATGTTCTGTATGAGCAGCCAGCTGTGTGACAGTGTGCAGGAACCGTCTGCAAATTACAAACTGCTGTAACAGCGAAGACCGCTAATACAGATTGACCTAATAACATGGCTGGTATTCACTGCAGACTTCACTTGATCACAATACAATACTTGGATTGATAGTGATCATTGGTTTGTAGTATCTGTCTTTGCTGTTGGAGCAGTGTCACAATTTGCAGACGGTCCCTGCACAGTTATGAGGGCTGAGGGGATGGTCTTATTCTTTTTAATGCTGTAAACCCATGCCTTTCTAACCGCTGTCTCACTTTTGTGATTCCATGTGGAGATATATCATACATTACATATGTATTTTCACTTTGTCATTTTGTGTCTGTGTGAGGGAGGGAGTTTGTTGGTCAGCCTCCATGTAAATAATGTGGTTCTTTGTAGCACAGTTTAGTTTAGATAAAGATCAATCAGTTTTTACATTGAGGAGCTACACAATGAAGGAAATCCTCTCTAATGCACACAAAACAAGTGAACTATCAAATATTGTCTTTGAAAAAGTGGGAAATAAAAACAACAAAGTTCACTTAAAATGTGGGCAGTAAGAGAAAACTAGAAAATTCCCACGGAAATTTTATTGTGCCTGCCACCTGCTGCCCCCTGCTGCCCCCTGCTGCCAAGTGAGGCCCCCTACTGTACTCGTGAGCCCGCGGCGGGGTCAAAAGTACGTGGAAGCCATGTCATTAGCTAGTGATTCTTGATCACAGCGCCACCATGAGGCCACCCTCCAAATTTCAGCTCATTTGAAGAAACTTGTTAGCATGCAATGCTAACACCTGCGATTTTCCTGAAAAGCCCAGAGGATACCTCCCAGGTGGGGCTGACCTGGAATCCCGAGTTTTATGACATTCTGACATGCTAAGCTAACTATCTTAGCACGGCGGCTAATTAGCGAGTGCGCCTTGATTGCAGCGCCCCCATGAGGCCACCCTCCAAATTCCAGCTCAATTGAACAAACTTTTTAGCATGCTAATTGGCATGCTAACAAGTGTTGTTGCTGAGGCATTGGCATCAGCATTAAAATGCATTGAAAAGTATGCTGCCTAAGATACTGTATGTGTGTGTATGTGTGTGAGCACTGTGTGGTCAGCCATCATGTTACTGGTCCAGCCAATCAGAGGAGGCGTGTGTGTTGTAAGGCAGATGGACTGCTTCAGTCTGTGATGCCAGCCTGATTGGGTGCAGCTTGTGTGTGTTGTCATGGAGACGGCTCCTGATTGACAGGCTGCAGATGGCAGAGACTATGAGACGTTATCTGATGAAAGAAGGTGATTAAGCACAAACGCAGGTCCCGAACAACTGCTTATAGTTGGAGAACCGTGACACTTGGGTGAAAAATTCCTTCACCGTCGGCGTCGGAAGAAGTTGAAGGACATATGGTGTGGTTTTCATGTCCTCACGAGGTTCCGTCTCCGCGTGAGGACTTGAAACAAATGGCTGAAGTTTTGGGATTTGGGGAGAAAATGTCTCCCCAAAATGTATTGGTGCGGATGGCACAGAATCCTGCGCTCCCTGTCAATTAAGCCCCGTGGAGGGAGAACCGTGTCTCTCTGAGACAAAAGTGTCCCTTCATGAGAAGCACAAGGCCTGTAGCTACATTTTGATGTATAATATGTTGAGAAAGACGAAGAAATGTGGCCGTGGCGACGAGTTAAAGACGTTTTTTTTTTTTGTGTAAAATGTCAGTTTCTTTCACTCTAACCGAAGTGTCTCACCTCTAACCTCTCCATTACACACCCATGTAAAACTGGAAAAAGGAGGGAAAACTTAATGACATTTGAAGGCTCACAGTTTAAAATTGGTGAAGGTTTTGAAAAATCCGAGCACATATCTGAATAGAGGACAAGTGCGGGAATGTTTTAAGAGTAATATGGAGTCTCCAGCTGAAAATGTGGCCACGTGACGTGGAAGTGGAAAAAGTTTTTTTTTTTTAATTGTTTTTTTTCTGGGCTCCTATGCAAAGCGGATGGGAAATTCTTCGCTGTTTTTTATGATTTCTTCGGAAACCATTTGCGATATCCATAATCTGAATAGATGCACAGGATTCCCGATAATTCCGCATGTAACGATATGCTTTTTGTGTACGTACTCCAAACGGTGCGGGACTAGTGGGTCATCAAAGTTTGTGCGGCAGAGGAAGAATAATTAAAAAAACGGCACTTTTAGGATTGTAATAATTGTGCGACGCCTCTAAAAGAGGCAGGCACAATTAACAAATGAAAATCTTCAGAATAGAAAATTGTGTTTTACTGTGTTTTACTCTCTATCTTTTGTCATCAGGGTGCAAAGATGTCTGCTGCCAGCAATCTGCCCTCTGAAGATCAGTTCCTGTGCTCCATCTGTCTGGACGTGTTCACTGATCCAGTCTCCACACCATGTGGACACAACTTCTGCAACCAGTGCATCACTAAGCACTGGAACTCCAAGGTCATATGTGACTGCCCCCTGTGTCACGAGGTTTTCAAAAAGAGACCTCAGCTGAGGGTCAACACTTTGTTCTCTGAGGTTGTTGCTCAGTTGAGACATGAAGTTGAACACAAAGCCAGCAGCAGCTCAGAGCAACAAGCTGCCAAACCAGGACAAGTTCCCTGTGACGCCTGCACTGGAACCAAAGTGAAGGCCCTCAAGTCCTGCCTGGTGTGCCTGGTCTCCTACTGTCAGACTCACCTGGAGCCTCATCTGACAGTGTCAGTCCTGAAGAAACATCAGCTGGTGGAGCCTGTGGAGAACCTGGAAGACAGGATGTGTCCGAAGCACCAGAAACCTCTGGAGCTGTTCTGTAAGAGCGAGCAGATGTGTGTCTGCATGATGTGCACTGTTTTAGAGCACAAGACTCACCAGGTTGTTCCTCTGAGTGAAGAATGTGAAGGAAAGAAGACGGAGCTGAGGAAGACTGAGGCTGAAATGCAGCAGATGGTCCAGAAGAGACGAGTGAAGATCAAGGAGATCAGAGAGTGTCTGAAGAAGAGTAAAGCTGCTGCAGACAGAGAGAAAGCAGAAGGTGTTAAGGTGTTCACTGCTCTGATGCAGCGTGTTGAGAGAGATCTGAACCAGATGATGGAGAGAATGGAAGAGGAAGAGAAAGCCAGAGAGAAACAGGCTGAAGGTCTCATCAAAGATCTGGAAGAGGAGATCAGTGAGCTGATGAAGAGGAGCTCAGAGGTGGAGCAGCTCCTTCACTCTGAAGACCACCTCCACCTCCTCCAAGGCTTCTCCTCCCTGAAAGCTGCTTTGCCCACCCAGGACTGGACGGAGGTCAGTGTCCCTCTATCATCATATGAGGGGACTGTGGTGAGAGCTGTGGCTCAGCTGGAGGAGACTCTCAGCAAAGAGATGAAGAAGAAGCTGTTTGATTGTGAGCTGAAGAGAAAGCAGCAGTTTGCAGTGGATGTGACTCTTGATTCTGATACAGCTCATCCTAAACTCATCCTGTCTAATGATGGAAAACAAGTGAGTCATGGTGACGTGAGGAAGAAGCTTCCAGACAACCCAAAGAGATTTTCTTGTTATCTTGGTGTTTTAGGAAAACAGAGTTTCTCTTCAGGTAAATTTTACTTTGAGGTTCAGGTTAAAGGAAAGACTAATTGGAACTTAGGAGTGAGCAAAGAGTCCATCACCAGGAAGGGAAAGATCACACTGAGGCCTGATGAAGGTTTCTGGACAATGTCCTTGAGAAATGGACATGAATACTGGGCTAATAAAGGGCCTTCAGTTAGTCTCTCTCTGAGGTTTGCTCCTGAGAAGGTGGGGGTGTTTGTGGATCATGAGGAGGGTCTGGTCTCTTTTTATGATGTAGAAGCTGCAGCTCTGATCACCTCCTTCACTGGCTGCTACTTCACTGACAAACTCCTCCCATTCTTCTGTCCCTGGCTTAATGCTGGTGGTAAAAACTCTGCACCTCTGATCATCCGTCCTGTCAAGCAAACTGTCTGATCAGTTTTTATCATTAAACGCCACCAACAATGAATAAAGTGGTGAGAAAGTGACCGATTCACTGTGATCCATGGTGAACAATTCTGTAATTTCACTGAGCAGCAGTTTGTACCTAAAGATCCGTTCTGACAGTTTGAACAACACAAGTAAAGATGTGATGAGAAGAGGAAACACTGAGCAGTCAGAGTCACTATAAACCTGCTTCCTCTGAGTCTGAGTCATGGCAGAGCACCTTCATGGTTGAAGCTCCATCAGGATAGTTTTCATGTGTTTGTTCTTAAAGGGGAAATTTAATGTTGGGATTTTACAATCAAATGTCACTCAATGTGGTGGAAGAAGTACCAGAGAGGATCCAAACAGAGAAAACTGTGTAAACTACGTCCTAATCGTGGTCATTTATGATGATTGAGCCTGTAAAAAGTGCTGAATGTTGGAAACAATATTAAAATGTATCAACCGCTTGATATTATCTGTAATTGCTTCTATATCCATGCAATGTTTGTGTCTCACATAAAGTTTAATAAAATTAGTGAAAAAGACTCGAATTCTGTCTTTCTCAATGAGTTTTGGTAACAAACAGCACGGTCCTTTTTATCTTGAGCTCTGACGTCACATCACTTTTACCTGCTTACGTCTTGTACTTGTGTCGCACACAAACTATCTTCTTCTTGTCTTCCTGGTGGGGCTTCTTGAACTCTTTCCTGATGGTTGATGTTATCCTGACCTCTGCTGGTCACAGAGAGGAACTACAATACACTTCAACCAGTCTTTTAATGAACTTGTTTCCCTGACACAGTTCTATTGAAGATCACTGTCATTTCAAGTGGAGGTGAAAACTATGATTCCTAGTAACTTATTGCGTTACTCTATATCTCTAGATACGCTTTCAGAACTTAAATTCATTGACTTCTATATTCAGTCCATTATTATTGTCTCCAAGATCTTTATATGCCATTGATTCAGCTCTATTTATTTGTTTTTATCCATCAATAGAAAACTCTCCCTCCATCACATTAAACTGATAGTCTAATTAAAATGTATGTTTTCAGTTTCTTATCCCTGGATCACATTACAGAAGTGCCAACATTGGCTTTTTGAAGGCCGTAGAGGAAATATTCATTGAAAACCTGCAACCTGTTGGCCAAAAGATAGTAAAACCTTAAAATGTTTCTATGTAGATGCCAAAACCTTTTTCCCGCTTTCTGCTCAAAATATTCAGTTGTTTGTTTTGACATATTTGATATTCTAACTTTTATTATTATCATGATTTATTATTATTATTATGATTCATTGTCATTATGATTAATTATTGTTAGAATTCATTATCATTGTGATTATTATGATTATGATTATTATTATTGTTGTAGTTGATGTTGTTGTTGTTATCTATTCTGTGTGTAACAATGCAGTAAAGAATTTCCCTATATGATTGAAATGTTGTATTTTATTGTATTGTATTGTATTGCATTGTATTGTATTAAATTGTATTCTATTCTAATAAATTAACTTGGGTAACGTAGATGGCCAGATTTCGGATTTTTTTTTTCGGTTTGTGAATGCAACATCAAGCTCAACTACCCACGTGACCAAATGCGGAAGTGTCTTTCTTCCAAATATAGCTTGACCTCAGCAGCATGGAGCATGTATGCCTGTAGGCGCTTCACCGCAGTAGTTTAATTCTCAGTTTTTCCCCCATAGTATAATTTATTTATAAGAAGTAAATGTACCGGCGGCTCTGATGGATCCCAATCTGTTATACTGGAAAACAGAAGGGCAGGTAACGCACCACAGCAGCAGCACCATCATTATAATTCAACTGTGTATATTTTGACTGGGACCTATTTGCTGTCAGTCTTTTTTCAGTCGGCTGCAGACCTGGTTTAATCTTCTGGATCCGGCCCTGCTACTGGCCTCTGAGGTGAGAGGTGTGAGATGGATAGAAATAAAACTTGATGTGTAACACATCTGTCCTCTCCTCAGCCTGAAATACACAAGGCACACACTCTTCTGGGGAAGTTGGAAGATCTGAATAAAGAGGTGAGACTGTCCAATAGTATCAGCAGGACAAAGCTACGGAATGGTCAATGCAGATACTTTAACATCTCTCTCTCTCTTTTTTTTGTTACTCCTCCAGGATGAAGCTGCAGTGACTCTCTCACTTGTAAGTCACAACTGATACCTCTGTCACTTTTCTGTGAACATTTAATACATACATTCAATTAGATTCACTTAGTTTCTGTAGCACGGAATGCAACACCGTCATTTCAAGGCAGTGTTACAAAGAAGGCCCAATAAATCCACAGGAGCAGGTATAGGAGGCAGTGGACAGGAAAAAAAAAACGTATTTCACAGGAGAAAATCTGCAGAACCAGACTCAAATGGAGACTTTGTGCCATTCAGGTAGGATTTCGAGAATATAAAGATTGGATCACTGGAGACGAATGAAAAGGAAAAGGAGCGAGCGAGAGAGAGAGAAACAGACAGATAGTAAACCATGTCTAGAGGTTGAGTGAAGGTCTCCCAGCAGTCCCACGAGAGCTGAAAGCTCTGCCTCCCCTGCTGCTCGTAACCACGTTGGCGAGTTATTAACTGTCGCCCGTCGTCCTGGCGGCTTCTCTGTGTCCACAGTCTTCGGTCCACGCTGACTCTGGTGCACCTCTGCCACTCGTTTTCCGTCCTCCAGGTAAAACATCAGCAACAACTTGGCTTTTCGTCCACTGTGAAATGTCGCAGCTCCGCCTTTGTACCTACACTTTCACTGTTCCGTCGCCTTATTTGCACGTCTATATTTGCAAATTTCAACGAGCTCCATGTGCAAACTATTTCATCTATCTCAACATATGAAGGCAGGAGTATTCCTGCATTGTCAACATTTTGCATTCACGTCTCTTCACGCAATGCTTTTAACCAATACCTCCAACGTGGACAAGTTATGAATGAAGTCAATTTGTTGGTCCATTTTTAATTTTACAATATTTCTATTGTTGTCTTTTAGATGGTTTCGTTAAATCAGCAGATTTTTTTGACGAAATGTTGTGAAATCATTTTCTTTTTTTCCCCACTGTTGGCATATTTAAACATGTAACTTGATACACTTGAATAATAAATATTCATCCTTTTACTTTTAAACCCTGTCCACCTGATGTTGTTACGGAAACTGAAATAATAGACTGTATTTCTTTCAAGTCAATAAAAAACTGTGTGTTATGTCTGTTTTTATTTATCAATCAGCAGCAGGCACAAATGATCTAACTTCAAGTCATATTTTAAAATATGGACAGAGCAGTTTTCTAAAGCTGATACAATCTATTTTCTTCTTCTAGCTATGCTTCCATTAGCAGGTCCTCTGGTGAGTGTTTCCTCCTGCACTGACGAATCCTTTTTTTTTTTTTTCCACATCTGGTTGTTAAAGCTATTTTTGTGGTTGTTGCTATTTGCAGGTTGTTGGCAGTCTTTTGCCTCACAAAACAGTCAAACTCGCTCTTTTCTGGCAGGTAATGAAACACAGTCGTCACTGCAGCTAAATACATTTTACACTATGAAGGTGGTCATCGTTGCGACGTCTCTGCTTTCAGTTTTTGCTGCAGAACTACTGTGCAGGGTTCAACTTTGCCCACAGAAATCGTTCATCAGAGCAGGTAATGTGGCTCATTTGCTCGAATCCTCCTGTAATCTTTTGCCCTCCTCCCGCCTCCGCTTCACTGTATCCCTCTTTATCTCTCTGCAGCAGGGCGCGAAGACGAGTCTGCGGCAGCTCGTGCTGATGGCGGGAACCGTCTCCTACACGACGTGTGCAGGGGTGTGTACGGCGCGATTGTGCTGAAGGTGCTGACGGTGCTTAATGAGATACTCGGCGAGTTCGCAAAGGCTGTGTCTGCAGGGCGTCGGGGAGGTTCGCGCGTAGCTCAAGTCAGTTCTGCACAGAGAGCTTGATCGGTGGCCAGAGGTTGCACAAGTTCCCACAATCATTGCTTAAGTAGAGGAGGAAGTCGTCGTGCAAAAAGCCAAAGTTCTTCACAGCAGTTAAAGGACTCATATAATGTGAAATTCACTTTTAATGGTTTTCTAACAGTACTATGTGCCTGTGTTTGAGGCCCCAGAAGTGAAGAGTGTGTCATCTCCCTCTCTTACCTGCTGCACTTTGTAACGAATGTGTCTCATACAGGCGTTTCAGAGATTGTCCCCTCGTGACATCATCCGGGGAGATGACCTCTTCCTCTAGTAGTAGATACTCACTTTGACCCACGTGGAGATGAAGATTATTGATGCACTGAATAGATTCAGTATAACACGAAAAACTGTAAGTTACCCACACAGTTAGCAGGAGCTAGCGTTGGCTGCTTGCTAGTAACTGTAACGACACATACGACCCACACATGATATTTTTAAATCACCACCTTCCGGAACTTCTCCTTCTGCCATACAAATAAATCCACTGTAAATACTTAGCGTATGGTACCGGTGTTTCAGATTAACTGGTTTCCATGTTAAATGGTGACTGACTTCATCTAGCGGCCATCCTTGCTGAGAGTAACGGCATATGTCAAAATAAGAGTCACAAAAGGTACGACGCCTCGAAACTTCATTGGAAATGCTGTTTAATGGCTTTGTTGGGATAGCTATGGATTTATGTCGGGTTTTTAACTTCTGTTATTAGCAGCAACAAGGGATGCAAAAGGGTCATCAGTCAACAGGGAAGCCACTTCATTTGAAACACCGCTTGTCTTTCATGTAACTTTTTGAGTGTATTTAAATTTGTACATCTACAAAGTGTCAATTGATGCGCACAGAGATTGTTTCATGAGTTGATGAGCAGAAATCAGTTTTGTAAGAACAGGAAATAATAATTATTTGTGTCAGAATGTAGGAAGCAAAAGTAAATTTGTGTTCGTGGCTTCTGCTGGAGCCTCAGAGAGTTTGTCTCTAAGACAATACAATACAAATCCACTACTCGAGCAATAAACAAATGAAAATGCACTAAAGATGGCTTGAGAACACCAAACTCTTCTTTAAAGCCTCCCAAAGGGTCCAAGCCTCTGGACGTGTGGATTTCACTCCACGATCCAAACCCTCACACCAACAAACCACTGGAGGATTTTCCATTGAAATTCTGATTAAATCCTCTTTTTTTTTTTTGTGGATCTTCTGTTTCAGGCCCTCCCTCAGATTTTCATGAACCAACTGAACGTAAGAAGTCCCCCAATCCAGAACTTCTGTAGGTCCGTGTTGCCGATCCCACTCTCAGGTAACTCCTTCACCCTGAAGCCAAAGTGCTGCGGCAGAGACGTGCAAAGAGGGAGTGGCTTTTAAAGTCGTACCAACATGTGTCACCTTTCCCAGCTGCTCTGGCCGCCTTCAGTGTGTTCGCCATAAGAAGTGAGGAGTCCGAAACCGGCATCCAGGTGTTTGATCAGCACGGGAATCTGGTCGGCATCTCGAAAGCAGCAGGAAAACAGGTAGAAGGAAAGATGCCACTTAAAGCCCGTTGGCATGGCAACGATTTCAAGTGAAAACGCAAAAATCTTTGTCGCGTTTTAGGGCTGCGTTTAAATGACGATGGTGCCGAGTCACTGAGGGCCTGTCCACACGAGAACGCGGTGTCTTAAAACCGCATCGGTTTTGGCCGGTCATCCAGGCGGTGCAGCGTTTCAAGAGCCCCGAAACGGGTTCCGGAGTCGGGACGTTTCAAAAATGCCGCCTCGGCATCGACGTGGGTGACTGCGTGCTCCAGGTGGTGCTGCAGAAGCGACTGGTGACATCTGGTTTAATATGAGAGACGAGATGTTGGATTTCTCGAAAACGAGGATTTTTGTTTTTATTTTCATGATCTGTGTCTTCCTCGGTTTTGCATACTCCATGTCTTTATCTCCATTTTTGGTGTTTTTCTGTGCCGATGAGTTACAGCGCCACCAAAAGGCCCAACATATGTACTACACGTTTTAAGCCATGTTCATATTGATGTCTGTGAGGAATTGTTTTATTTATTTATTTATTTTTAAGACCGACGTTTTGATGGTTTTGGCTCGTGTGGACAGGACATTAATGTTATACTATTTGGAAACTGCTCCCAAGGTGGAACTTCATTTCTTTGGATTTGAACACAATGCTGGCTTTAATTCCTTTTTTGTAATTGTACGTATGAATTAAGATCTTTTTGATTCCTCGTCTAGATTGCTTCATAAATGTAACCCTTTGACAGGAATGTAACGCTCCATTAAATCCTGGTTTGTGAAGATCTGCGTTCCTTTCAAGTGATGCTTGATACTTTTCGCAAACCTCCTATGGACATTGATAACTGTGTCATCGGTCCATATGAATATCCGTGTACTCCCATTGTTGTACGCACGTGCCGTGTAAAGGTGAAACTTTTCTAAAGTTCATACGATGCGTTTTCACTTGAAACGTTGTGTGTGCAAACGGTTCCCAAAAGGAAATTTCGGAAACCTCGCAATAGTTCTTTTCTTTTATTCCCATCAGGCCGTAAGAGAGACGGCACTATCGAGGGCGGCGCTGTTCGGTACCACGGCTGCTCTTCCTCACCTGCTGCTCCTGCTCCTCAAGAGGTCAGTCACTCTCCTCACGTCGGCTTTTATGTCCAATCTGCGGGAGTGAAACCCTCCCGGCCCCCCGCCAGGATTGAAAAACGGCAAAGACTATCCGTTCGCAGAACACGACTGTTCCAGAGGAGCCCCCTGCTGGTCGCGCCGGTCCGTCACGTCAGCGCCGTGTTGCTCCTGGGCCTGATGCTCCCCGTCTCCTTCAGTCTGTTTCCACAACTGGGCACGGTGAGAGCTGCAGTCCTCTGCCGATTTACTGAACCACGGCTTCGGCTGACCCTGGCCGCGTTTTTTTTTAACAGATAAAGAGGGAAGAGTTGGAGGAGGAGCTGCAGGCTGGAGCAGCAGGACCACACTTGTTCTACCACCGAGGACTCTGAGGAACCAGAACACCGAATCTCCTCTTTTAGCACCGCAGAGTTCAAGAAGTAGCCGACTGAAAGGCGGAAAGCGTCCGCCTCTACCTGTATTCGTGTGCAACGCTTAGTTCAACGCAGTCCACTTTTTGATATTAAATTTATTCTGCTGGAATATTAGACAACTGTAGTAAATATTACATCGGTTTATGAAAACACTTTTAGTTGTCAAAGTGACACGATCATTTCTTTGTACCGCACGCGTCGCCTCTCCTGAATGACCGAGCCTTCCGTTTGGCTCCACGGTGAAGAACAAAGACAATGATTCCAACTGCACGTGACCCGAAGACGAGACCAGTCAAACGCTCAGTGCAACAAAAACATGGAGGCAAACATTGATCAGTCGCACGTTTGATTTGCTTGTTGTGTGTGGCAATAATATTAGTAAAATACAAAATGTGACTTTGTTAAAAGGAAAAACAATGAAATTTCATTCACTGTCATGATGTGAAGTCTACAAACGGTTAATAGCTGAATTAAGACCAGGAAGGACATGTGCTGGTCACATCTAGCCCTGAACCTGCACAGTGAGCGTTGGTTTGTTAATCGAGGACCGAGCGGATCAGTGACGTCTGGAAGTGCAGCGGCGGCTCGTTTGTCTCCACATTAAGGGCTGTAAAGAGTGAGGTGACAATATGTTGACGTTCATGAACGTCTGAGAAGAAAGGGTGCATTTTATCCATAGTTCAGATACAAAAGGAAGGAAATTTGGTGTTTGGAAGATTGTTTCTGTGTAACAACCCCATTCGACAATAGTTCCTCCTGCTGGGAAGCCTGTTGAGACATTTGTAGGATGAGCAGCAGAACCAAGTATGTGAGTCGCACCAATAAAGTTTTTTTTCTTTACAAACATGGCGTCATTTAAAGGCAATGCACCGGCATCGTAATATTTATTGGCAAGAAGCATAATTAAAATTTTCCAAACACACGGGATGTTTTACATAAAGAACCATCTTTAAAAAACAAATACGAGTGTTACTTGGCGTTCCAATGGAGGGATTAATACTAAATGGCAACACTGTTTATATTTCTCATTATTTTTACTTGTTCATGTAATAAAAAAAAATAAAAAAATCCAGACTTGGTTAGTTTAACTAACTGGGAACAAATGTCTCAGGTCAAAGTGAGAAAAAACTAAAGTTACTAACAATTGAACCCGACTTATTTCCTGAATCTATAACTGAAACATTTCATTATGTTAAAACCCTCCCAGCCGTCGGTTGGTGTAAAATTCCAGCCTGTTCATGTTGCTGATCCTCCGGCCAGCTGATCTCCGCGGGTGCGTTTGATTCCGGTCTTTCCATTAACTTTAAGAACCCGTCCTCTCGCCACTCTGATCACTGCGCTCACTGGCACAACGGTTCCCATCACAAACCCACGCTGCCCACACTTTTCTTCCCGATGCTCATTATTTTAGCGGACGAGCCGACATGTTTGACAGGAATTGTCTCGGCGTGCGACCCGGCGCTCAGCCCGGAGGGCGTGCTGCACGCAGCGGCGCCGCCCTGCGGTAGAACCCCCCCCCCCTTTGAGTTTATATCCGTAAGAGTTGCTCGGCTGCCGCCAGGTGAAAGAGGAAGTTTTCTGTGGCCGGGTGGAAGCGGCGCTGCTTCAATCCCTCCAGTGTGATCTTGGAGTCGTCGCACTCCTCAGCCAGGCTCATCAGCGTGGAAATGACTTCTCTGGTTTTGACAGAAATGTCCTGCGGGCGAAGGCGAAGGTGAGACTGGAGGCGATGCCTCCTCCAGCTGATGTGTGTGTGTCAGGTGTGTGTGTGTGTGTGTGTGTGTGTGTGTTCTCACCTTGACGACCTGACCGTCGGACCGCTCTGCGTCCTCCGCCGACTGGACGATGAGCTGACCGATGTCCTTGTGGAGCTTCCCCATCGCCATGGCTTCTGCAGTGGAACACGACGGTGAGACAGAGCGAGGGGAACCGAGGCGCCTGTCTCGGTCAACGTTCCCGTACCTTTGGCACTCGGGGACACCGTGATGACGCTCTCCGGGAGGTTCACGAACACGTCGAACAAGTCCGATCTGTTGCTCACGTCTGGATCCACAAATCCTGCGACGTATGCTGTGAAGAAGAAGAAGAAGGAGAAGAAGTGTATTGGTGAATAAATTACTCTTTTTTTTTTTTTCTCACCGTTTGATCTCGGCACGGATGGCAACCGAGATCAAACCAGCGTGTAACGAGTCTTGTTAATTCTATAAAGCCGCACCAGGACACTTCTTTAAATCCTCCAGTTCGGGGTCAGCGAGGTGGACGTACGGGTGCAGGATGGTCCAGTCTTTTCTGTGCCACGTCAGAGCCGGCAGTACTCTGAAAGCAAAGACGGTCCAGAATCAGCCGCCGGCGGAGGGAAGGACTTGGACCGGCTTGATAAGTGAAGTTATAAAAAAAAAAAATAATAAATCACCTGGTGAACTCCAACAGTGCTTCAATCCGAGGGTGATGCACAACGACCCTCTTCTTCAGCATGAGCGCCGTGTAGAGGATGATGGTCTCCATCCCAAACTGAGACACCACATCTGAGAGAGAAAACACACACACACACACATGTTGAATGTGCAATTTGAGTGTTTATCCTCTTCAGTATAATTTAAGAGGTATTTTTGAGTTCCTAAAAATGAGAAGTAATGTGCAATACAGTTGTGTTTCTGTTCTGAGAGTTAAACTCCATGCGATGAACTTAAATGTCGAAGCAAATTCTTTTATCTATATAGTGTACATATACTTTTTTTATTTTTCCAATTCACCAAACAGAAGCTGAAAACCTGAAAATCTGCTGTGACGTTTAATAGTTTGGGGATTTTCTGGAGTGCTTTGAGTTTTCCGACGGGACCGCTGCAGTTTCTCACGTCACAAATGGGACTTGTTTCGTTAATTTAGTGGAACATTTTGACAAACGCAAAAACAGACCGTGACCCTCTGGAGGCAAAACGTTGTTGTCCTCGTCCATCTACTGAGCATGTGCAGAGGAACGATTCACGACGACTGTGGCGTGCCTGTGCGGTACAATCACTTCCAACAGCAGCTCGGGACGGAGCTCAAGCGTTTCCAGAAGGTATTGCTCTCGCCCGTTTCCATGGAGACAATGAAAGCTTTGCGTTTTCACTTGGAATTATTGCCATGTAAACAGGCACTGATGCGAGTTTTGTGCCAGCGAGGCAGTGATCTTTTATGGCAGCGCCACCGATGCCGAGTCTGCTCCTCTTCTATTATTTGCTCGGTAATTTCGAAGCCTGAGTAAAACTACGATCACCAATGAAGCTGATTTAACTTACCATGAATTGAAACCGAGAGAGAAAGGGTGAGTCTCACCTTTGATGGACCCCGCCAGGTACGCCTTCCGAACGTCGTAGTCCTTGATGAGAAAGGAGCCGTTCTCGTCGCTCTGACAGATTCCTTTGGTGAGGACGGTGATGTAGGCCTCCATCATCTTGACTGGACTGCCATGTTTGATATACATCCTGAGGAGTACACTTCTCTCCGTCAGCACCACACCCTGTAAACCATCGCGTCGTGAAGGACCGGATTCGTTCCGTTACCTGCAGAGGATTCGACTGAGCGCAGCGTACTTCTCAGGGTTGAAGTCTTTCGCTGTCACAACTATTGAAAAATGAGTGACCTTGGGAAGGGGAACAGGAACATAAATCAATACAAACAGCCTAATTGAATTAGCTCCTGAAAAAAAAGAAAAGGTTGATGAACAGAATACAAATGTGGATTTCCTAAACATGAACAGATCCAGAAATCTAAAGCTATAATTGAAAAATGTGGATGTTAAAAGATCTCAAGTTATTTTTATTTAACAGTTTATTGTTGGGGAAATCTGTGACGCGTTTGTGGCTTCAGCTTCGTTTACAGAACGGGCGTATCTGCAGCTATTCTACTGATATTTACATCATAATTGCACTATCAACCCAAGCGATACACACAACACAAAAGACTGACTGAACTGTGACAAATTAAGTTTACATGCACTGTGCATACGTGTGTTGCATGTCAATATATTGAGGTAATCAGATGAAGCATTAATGTCAGAGAACATGTTGACACTGGATCATATGATGCTGAATTATTCCAACATGACATGACACCTGAAGGCAACGAGCGAGAAGTTCGGTATCATTTACTCGAGTGCTTTTTTCGCATTCGGAGTCATATGGAGACGCCGAACACACATTGTGGGTTCAAGTAACCTCCCGCGTCTCTAAAACACGGTACCTTGTTGAGGGCTGTAGGTTCCTGTACCTCCACCGTGCTGATGTAGTACCAGGTACGACAAAACTGACCAAACACAAAGGTGTGGAAGTCCCGGCCATCCCGTGTCAGACAGCACTTCCTGAGCAGGACCTGTCTCATTTCAGAGCCCACTGATGGGTAGCACCACACCCACAGCGTGTCTCCGTTAACATCTTTCTCTGGTGGGAGACAAACGTCACACAGGGATGTTAACTCTCCAACAGGCTGCAACACAGTGAACACACTGAGCAATACAGGAACCAATGAGGGACACTTCTGGGTCACACTGTTGTCATGTGATGCTGCATGTCAAGAGGGTTTCTGATAAATGGCTCCACCACAGACTCTCCCCGAACAGGCCCCAAACTCACCGATGAGCCCGACGCTCAACATCAGCTGCGTTTCAGTCGCTGCCATCTCCCATACCTGGAAGAGTTCAGAGTAACTCAGCTGGTGTTTCAGATCAACTGGGCTCCCTGTTAACTGGTGACCCACTTCCTTTGGCGTCCGTCGTTGCCGCTGGTAACAGCAGATGTTCAAAACCAGACAGAAAAGCAGAACTGTCCTGTCCAACATTGTATAATCGCATTTCCAGTAAAGTTGAAACGTGTCGAACCGTATATGTTATTTTAAAACCAGTTGTTAGCAACAACGACGGACATCACAGAACGTCGGTCACCAGTTAACAGGGAAACTGCTTAATCTGAAACACGGCACCGGGAGCAGAGTTCAACCGCCTCGAAAGACCCACATAGAGCCGCGTGCTTACCTTAAAAGCTCTGGTGAGCTCCAGGAGTCAGACGGGCGACACTTGGAGGGATTTAATATGACAGAAAAAAAAGATCTGAAAACCGTTTTAGCCCTGCCCATGGGTCTGTGGCCCTGCTCGGGGTTGTGAAGCTGTCAACACACCTTCCTCCCTGACTTCCCTCTTCCGGGACACGCTGCTCTCAGCCAATCACATGACACCCCAGTGCTGCGTTCAGGACATTGGAAATAAC
The DNA here is from genome assembly GCF_963422515.1 of Blennius ocellaris. Lineage (NCBI taxonomy): Eukaryota > Metazoa > Chordata > Actinopteri > Blenniiformes > Blenniidae > Blennius > Blennius ocellaris. The sequence goes on from NC_137662.1 coordinate 5,744,775, forward strand.
ATTCGCTATATCAGAAAAAAGTAAAAAAATTGAAAAATACTTAATATGTTCTGACTCTAATGGGTGAATTTAATTTAATTCACTGTTTTACGTTTTAAACATTACGAAAACACACAGAAGAGAATGAAGGCGTTTAAGTTATTTGTTCAAGTAGAAAAAAACGATTTCAGTAATATGCTTCAAATGGACAAGCATACAATCAATCACATTTTGTTTAGATATTCAAAAATACTTTTTGAGTAGTAACGCATTAACAAAACACATGTGTCAAGTCTCTTTCTCCAAACCTCACCCTTGTGCAAAAAGTAAAGTAATACAATATGAAAAAAATCTTTAGTTTGCACTATTTGTTATTTGCTTGTTTGTTTGTTGTTTCAGGATCCCCATTAGCTGCTACAGTATCATCAACTATTCTTTCTGGTGTCCAGAAAGTTATACATCCATTACATGATACTCACAAATCACTGATAAAATGCATAAACATATCAAAAGACCAATAAAAATTGCTAATACAGACATTCACAACCAAAACCAGAGCTAAAACAAAACAGAAAAACACTCAATTAAAAGACTAAAACAAAGATAGCCTGTAACTTTGAACAAATCAAAAACAGATGCAACTTCATATCCTTATTCACAACTGATTTCTTCAGTTTTCTTTTGAGAATTGTTCTCCTAATTTCAAGAGTTATTTGTTCTATTTCCAGAGATCAGTTTTTGCTACACAGCGCGAAACAACGAAGGTGGGAATATAATACTACTTTTTGTGAAGTATGTGAACGCCCCTTCCCTGAAGCACATACGGGAACTTTATACAATCGGAGTTGCCAGGTTGGGGGGAAACTTCAGTAAGGACGTACCTTTGTGAAACATTTATTCATTTGTAAATTGCATATTTAAGCATTTGCCCCAAAAAATGAATCTGGTTAATGGAATACAATACATTACAATACAATACAATACAATACAATACAATACAATAGAAATACTCCCTTAATTCCATAGAGAACATCCTTTAAATAAATGGGTTTGCAAAAACTGTACTTTAAAAAAAACAGTTAATTCATGTGACTTGTAAAATTAGACAAAAACTGAAAACGGATTTTTTTTTTTTTTTTTGGTAAAACAACTATACTTGCATACGGGATACGCGCGTATGCCATGCACTGTTTGAGGGGGATGTCGCCGGTGCCGCGTCGCACGTGGCAACCCTCTGTGCGCCGCTCGCTCACGAGGTTCTTCTCAGCGGCTCGGAACGTGGCTTGGATGGACTGGTGAAATTTATCCACATTCTCTCACTAAGTCATCCGTTTCTGAGGTTCAGTAGAACGCCACCGACATGCCGGCGTATTTTCAACGGCCAGAGAATGCTCTCAAACGAGCGAACGGTGAGCGGAACCATTTTTCTTCGTTAAAGAACCCACTACGTGTCGCGCTAACGGTTAGCCGCCGGGCTAAATGCTAACTGTCTGGAGTGGCGCGGAGGCCTAGTCAGCACGAGCCGGCCTGAGTTTATTATGGTCCTCATCGTGATCAAAGTCAGTCACATTGTGAAAACAAAAGTGCGTTTCTAAGCTTGCATCAGTGTTGTAATGGTAACGAAGCGCCTGATAATCGCTGTCTGTTCGTTAGATTTGATAGTTGAGTCTACCGTTACGACACGGGACGGGCCTAACTAGTGTTTCGGATTAACTGGTTTCCCTGTTAACCGGTGGCCGTATTTCTTGAGTGCCTGCAGTTGCTGCTCGTAACAACGTCAGTCAATATAAGACTCACAAGTGTACCACACATTAAACACTTAATTGTGAATGCGGGTGAACGGCGTTCGTCTGGTTTATAACATCTGTCGCTCGCAGCAACAGCGGACGCTAAAGGAAGTCGGTCACCAGTTAACCGGAAGACCACTTCATCCGGAACACCGGACCGTATCTCACGTTAGCTTATTTTAGCGTTTTAACTCTTATGATGTCTTTGCACAGAGTTTCTCGAGGTTGGCAAGAAGCAGCCAGCCTTGGATGTCTTGTACGATGTCATCAAAAGCAAGAAACATCGGACATGGCAGAAGATCCACGAGCCTATTATGCTCAAGTACCTGGAGCTCTGCGTGGACCTGCGCAAGAGCCACCTGGCCAAGGAGGGTCTGTACCAGTACAAGAACATCTGCCAGCAGGTGCGTGTGGAGAAATCTGTGGTGTTTGAACTCGGCAGCCTCGTGTTTCCACAGGAGTAATCTCTCTTTGTGTGTCTAGGTCAATATCAAGTCACTGGAGGATGTGGTGAGGGCTTACCTGAAGCTGGCGGAGGAGAAGACTGAGACAGCCAAAGGGGAGTCCCAGCAGATGGTCCTGGACATCGAGGATCTGGACAACATCCAGACCCCAGAGAGGTTAGACCTGTGCAGTTTCCACTTCAGTTAAATTAAATTTTATTTCTATAGCGCCAAATACGACACAGCTCAACCTCAATAATCATAGGTGATGGTGGAAATGAAAAAAAAAAAAAAAATCCCTTTTTAAGAAACCTGTAGAATCAGACTGAGGTGCAGGCTTTCTGCCGCTCTGGTTTGGGTTAGTTAGATAGAAGGAGAGCAGCATGTAAACATACATAAATCCACTCACAGATATGATGGAAGCTCAGACCACGGACTTCCAGGTTGTTACCACAGTTTTAAATCTGAATTGTGAGTTTGTTGTTGTTTCCAGTGTGCTCCTGAGTGCCGTGAGTGGAGAGGACACTCAGGATCGTACCGATCGCCTGCTGCTCACTCCCTGGGTGAAGTTCCTGTGGGAGTCATACCGTCAGTGCCTGGACCTGCTGAGGAACAACTCTAAAGTGGAGCGCCTCTATCATGACATCGCTCAGCAAGGTAGGGACACACTCTACACCAGTTTTAGTATTTTGTAACTATTTTGCTGTCACGATGGGTAAAATGTATACACAAGCCGTATAAACTAGAGTGTATATGCCGTCTGTTTGACATGGTTATTTTCATTTGAAATTTAAGGCAGTAAGGTGTCAAAGTAATGCAAATGAAAATTGTTTTCAGTTGTGGCTCCATCTAAATTTTCGGTGAATCGTGTCCTAAAATCAACATCTGTCCTCGTTCCCCGCAGCATTCAAGTTCTGCCTCCAGTACACCCGGAAAGCAGAGTTCCGTAAGCTGTGTGACAACCTGCGCATGCATCTGGGTCAGATCCAGCGCCACCACAACCAGAGCACAGCCATCAATCTGAACAACCCAGAGAGTCAGTCCATGCATCTGGAGACACGCCTGGTGCAGCTGGACAGCGCCATCAGCATGGAGCTTTGGCAGGTTTGTCAGTGTTTTACAGTACATGAGTAATTGTCTCGTGGTCTGTTTGTGTTGTTGCAAAGGAATAATACAGGTCTGTGTTGCGTTCCTCTCACCAGGAAGCCTTTAAGGCTGTAGAGGACATCCATGGGCTCTTTGCTCTCTCCAAAAAGCCTCCCAAACCCCAGCTTATGGCCAACTACTACAACAAGGTGTCCACTGTGTTCTGGAAGTCTGGAAATGCTCTTTTCCATTCCTGCACCCTCCACCGGCTCTACCACCTTTCCAGAGAGATGCGGAAGAATCTGACTCAGGATGAAATGCAAAGGTTTGTCATTTTCCCGTGCCGAGAGTCTTCCTGATTAATGTGACCAGATGATAATCAACACCTTTGTCCCTATTCTCAGGATGTCCACCAGAGTCCTTTTGGCAACACTGTCCATTCCCATCACCCCCGAGCGTACGGACATTGCTCGGCTGCTCGACATGGACGGCATCATTGTGGAGAAACACCGCAGGCTGGCTACCCTCCTTGGCCTGCAGTCCCCACCCACCCGCCAGAGTCTCATCAATGATATGGTACAGCTTCATTGTTATTTAGAACATGTTTCTCAAAGTGTATTTATGAAAAACTGATTACACTGGTTGAACGATAGGAGGAATTTGAAGATAAAGTGAAAGCGTAGCTTCTTAAATGTCTAAATAAAGAATTTGTTTTGCTACTTGTGTTATAGGTGAGATTCAACTTGCTGCAGTACGTCGTACCTGACGTCAAAGAGCTGTACAACTGGCTGGAGGTGGACTTTCATCCTTTGAAGCTGAGTGGAAGAGTGACCAAGGTAAACCATCCGGCCACATGCAGCAGATGCAAACTCAAACCCTTGATACGATACTTACCGATTTAACTCGTGCTCGGCTTCTAGGTGTTGAACTGGGTGAGAGATCAAGCTGAGAAAGAAGCTGATCTGCAGCAATATGTGCCACACCTGCAGAATAACACCATCCTGAGGCTCCTGCAGCAGGTACTTCTATTTTTTCTCTTCTCACAATCTTTCCTGAATCTTGGTTGAATATGAGCTCACTCATGCACTCGGTCTCCAACATCAGGTCGCACAGATCTATCAAAGCATCGAGTTCAGCCGCCTGGCCACTCTGGTTCCATTTGTGGACGCCTTCCAGCTCGAGCGCTCCATTGTGGACGCTGCCCGACACTGTGACCTGCAAGTAAGAGGAAATTCACAGCGGTTGGATCGGTGATGGTGGATTCTTCGCACAGCTGAACATTTTGTTTCCCTCTTTAAAGGTCCGAATAGACCACAGCTCTCGAACTCTAAGCTTTGGCTCAGACCTGAACTACTCGACCAAAGAGGATGCTCCCGTCGGTCCTTTCCTGCAGAACATGCCGTCGGAGCAGATCAGAAACCAGCTGACCGCCATGTCTGCCTCTCTGGCTAAAGCCATCCACATCATCAAGCCAGCTTCCATCTTGGTGAGTTCACCCTCATAATTCTCATACGACGTTGTGTGACGTTTCAGCGTATTCGAAATTGACCTGTTCATAAACGGTTCCTCCCAATTCAGCAAGAGCGCGATGAGCACAACCAGCAGGCCATCGCCGCGTATCTGAAAAACGGCCGCAAGGATCATCAGCGCATCCTGGCCCGCCGGCAGACCATCGAAGAGCGAAAGGAGCGTCTGGAGAGCTTGAACATCCAGCGTGAGAAAGAGGAGCTGGAGCAGCGAGAGGCCGAGATGCAGAAAGTGCGCAAGGCGGAGGAGGAGCGTCTGCGACAGGAGGCAAAAGAGAGGGAGAAGGAGCGCATCATGCAGGAGCACGAGCAGATCAAGAAGAAGACGGTCCGCGAGCGGCTGGAGCAGATCAAGAAGACAGAACTCGGGGCCAAAGCCTTCAAGGATATTGACATCGAGGTAAAATGCAGACAAGAAAACAAGAATCATGACCTGCTCGGTGATTGTTCTTACAAAATGACTAATCATCTGCTTGTGCGCAGGACCTGGAGGAGCTGGATCCAGACTTCATCATGGCCAAACAGGTGGAGCAGCTGGAGAAGGAGAAGAAGGAGCTTCAGGAGCGTCTGAAGAATCAAGAGAAAAAGGTAACTGAAGGATCAATCGTCGCTCAATTATGAATCGTATAAAACTGGCCTGGACACTCACGGTTTTATTTTGTTTGCCAAACAGATCGACTACTTTGAGAGGGCAAAGCGCCTCGAGGAGATTCCTCTCATCAAGCAAGCTTATGAGGAGCAACGTGTCAAGGACATGGAGCTGTGGGAACTCCAGGAGGAGGAGCGGGTGGGATATGAAATACAAACAACATAGTGATCAGCTGCAGATATCCGAGCTGTTGGTGAGAGATGTGACTGACAAGAGTGTGTCTGTCTTTTCCCCCCTCAGATTAGTAACATGAAGGTTGAACGGGAGAAAGCTCTGGAACACAAGAAGCGCATGTCTCGGATGGTGGAGGACAAGGACGGCTTCCTGTCCAAGATTACCGCTGCCCGCAGCTTCATTTATGAGGTAGGAGCAGTCGGCCTCGCCTCCGGCTCATGAGCCAGATCTCGGGTTTGTTTCACGCTCACTTCCTTGTCTTCAAAGGAAAAACTGAAAGCCTTCGAGGAGCGCTTGGTCGAGGAGAGGAAGACGCGTCTGGAAGAAAGGAAGAGGCAACGCAAAGAGGACAGGCGCAACGCTCACTACCTCCAGAAAGAAGAGGAGGCGCAGCGGATCCACGAGGAGCAGCTCAAGAAGGGTGATTGAGTTTTGTTCCTACAGCCTGAATACATGCTATGGATGTGAACCAGAAGAGTGTTTGCCGGGACGTCCGATCGCAGCCACTCCCCCCGGTGTGCTACGCTGCGCCGTCATTTCCCACCGGAGCTCAGTGCCGGCTGTTGTCGGATGTTGCAGAGCGTGACGAGCGCGAGCGCGTCGAGCAGGAGCAGCGAGAGGAGGAGGAGAAGGAGTACCAGGAGCGCCTGCGCAAGCTGGAGGAGCAGGAGCGGAAGCAGCGCGCCCGTCAGCAGGAGATCGAGGAGCGAGAGCGACGCCGGGACGAGGAGAGGAGGGGCCCGCCAGAGGAGAAAGCTGCCAAGGTCCAGGAACAAACATCTGTATTTATTTTCACTGATTTTAATTTTCTGTAAAAATCTTTTTATTTCACTTGATTGTAATGTCTTGTTGAACAATCTGGACGAAGTCAAAGGAAAACACACGTGCATAGTGTGACGTGGTCGTGGAGGAACGTCGGGAGCGTTTTAACAGACGTGCTGCTTCTACAGGAGTGGCCCGAGAAGGAGGAGGGAGGCTGGAGGAAGCGCGGCGAGGGAGAGCCCGAGTCGGAGTGGCGTCGCTCTGCACCTGAGAAGTGAGTCGTGATCGTCACCACACTCTGCCGCGCTGCGGCGTCTCCTTCGCATTTCGTCTTTAACGTGGCATGCTTTCCGCAGGGAAAGGAAGCCGGAAGGCCAAGAGGAGGACCGGGAGGAAAAAGAGACGCCCTTCAGACGGGCAGATGGTCCGCGACGAGGTGGAGACGACAGAGGGCCCCGTCGAGGCTTCGATGACGACCAGCCCCCCCGCAGAGGGCTGGACGAGGACCGTCCCGCCCGCAGAGGGTTCGACGAGGACCGTCCCGCCCGGAGAGGGTTCGACGAGGACCGTCCCGTCCGCAGAGGGTTCGACGAGGACCGTCCCGTCCGCAGAGGGTTCGACGACGACCGTCCCGCCCGCAGAGGGTTCGACGACGACCGTCCCGCCCGCAGAGGGTTCGACGACGACCGGGGTCTCAGGAGGGGCACGGATGAAGACCGCCCCAGGCGAGCCTTCGAAGAGCGCGGGTCAAGGCGCGGCTTCGATGACGAAAGAGGCTCTCGCAGAGGCATGGATGACCTCAGGGGTCCCCGACGCGGGGCTGATGATGACTGGGGCCGTAGGGGAGATGAAGACCGAGGTGGAAGGAGGGGCATGGACGACGACGACGACGACGCCAAACCGTGGAAGCCACTGGGCCGACCTGGTAAGTCTGTGGAAACACTTGAGCGGGGAGGAGCAACAGCTCCAGGTCAAAAACCTTGTTTACACAACGATTTATGGGAAAACTCAAAACTTTTAAAGCGTTTTGGGTGCTCGGAGCCGCAAATCATGCAGATTTGCCAACTCGGCAGCACCCACGAGAGTCCCAGCGTGTTAACTACATTGTTTTCAGTGTTTCGTCCTCCAAACGTTGTGTACACGAGGTCAAAGGGTAGGTGTTAAACGTCGGGGCATCATTGTGGTTTAGGTGGCTGGCGTGAGCGGGAGAAAGCTCGAGAGGACAGCTGGGGGCCGCCGCGCGGTGGGTCCCACAATGACGGGGAGGACGGCGAAGAAGAGGACCGATCCAGTGACCGTCGGCCACCAAGGTGAGTCTGAAATACGATCTTCTTACATGTCACACTTGCAGAGGCTTCCCAGTTCCATTGATGGCATTCGTGTGTACCGACAGAGAGGAGGGCGTGTGGAGGAGAGGGGGCACGGAAGAAACCAGCAGCTGGAGGGATTCTCGCAAGGAAGAAGGGGGCGAACGTGGCGAACGCGACGACCGCCGCGAACGCGACGACCGCGGTGACCGCGACGAACGCCGGGACAGAGACCGCCGTGACGATCGCGAGAGCAGAGCCCCGCCCAGAGAGCAAGAAGAGGGTAAGTGGGGCAGCAGCGCCGTTCAAGCTTCACTATAGTATGATGAGAGGTCAGGTGGATTGAAAACGCTCCAAATGCACACAGAAATATAAAGTTGTCGCGTTCAGCCAGCAGGGGGCAGTGTTTATGTATTTAAAGTTGTTAAAGACTCCAGAACCACAGCAGTCTGCCCTGGACACATCCTAACACTGATATTTCGTCACCCAGGAGGAGGCTCGTGGCGTCGCGGGGGCGAGGAGAAGCGTGAGGAGCGACCGAGGGAACGAGAGGGTGAACGCGACGGCGAGGGGGAAAAGGCGGCCTGGCGCACCGATAAGGACATCCAACGCCGCACCAAGAACGAGACGGACGACGACGGCTGGACCACCGTCCGCCGCTGAGCGCCGCCTCCCGCCTCCCGGAGCGATGGTTGAAGAAAAAAAAGTAATCCAGTATCCAAGCAGACCGATTTGTTACATCATCACTCCTCTAACGTGTGTCGTTTCTTTGAATTTCCAATATTTGTAGACCAAAACGTTCACATGGTTTTATTTTGTTTTACTTTGAACACCGTTAGCCAGTGGACTCGTGTGCAGAGAACGACTCTCCTCCTCTTTGGTTCGTCGTGTTTTAATGAAGTTAACCGACCAATAAACCTGTAAACCTTCAATTCAAACTGAAGTGCGTCACCATCTGCCTCGATTGAAGACTGCTCCTCAGACTTCTGCTCTTCGCCCAACATGAGACGCTTCTGGTCTCTTAATAAATAAAACTAGTGATATGTTTTGATGTGCATGCTCAGAGTAATGAAATGGTTTCGCCTGATAAACAATGTGTGCTTCTATCTTGCTGCAGTCTGAGTGTTAAACCAGGTTGATGTGTACAGATGAAGCCACTATGAATAAAGCTGACCGGCCTCCTGCTCCACCTTTCAGTCTCTAACGGGCTTTTATTCCAACATGTCAGCCAAATGATTACAGTCATTCTTGTTTCTTGACTTGGTAGTTGATCAACTCAAATGCAACAAATAATATCCCAAGTAATTCAAGTTAATTTCCTTGATGTAAAATAATTTCCCCCTCTGGGATTATTAATCCTGTCTTGGAAATTTTTTTATTTGATTTCTATAAAGTTTACTGGGTTTAATTCTCTCCTGTGATTGGGGAAAAAACCCCACAGCTATTGAGTCTGAAGTGTATTTTAGCTGTGATAAATGTGGCTTGACGCTGCTCCTCTGTCTACATGTGTTGCATGTTTTCCCTTCGTGACCTCACTTGGGGAAATGACCCCTCCCTCTGGTAGTGGACACTCACTACTAGAAGCCCAATTGGGTGAAAACCCCGTCCAATCTGGCAACACTGATCTCCCCCATCAGACGTTCTCAGTCTAAAAGTGCCTCTGACTTTTAGTCTGGCTGCAATTCAGGACCAAGGCGATTTGGGGAAATAAGACTTTTTATTTGTACTGCGCTTTTCAGGACACTCGAAGACACTTCACCACGTCACATTATGAAATACGAAATAACATTTTAAATACGCTCTGAATACAATGTTGTTTGAACTCTTGACTCCTCGGTGAAATTGTTTAAAAACTGTCGAATGTGGGACATTTAAGTGTCGTGTTATTAACATGAAAGACAATTTAATGCAGTGATTGCTGATTGATATTTGGTTTTTTTTCCCCATTTGTGCTTCTTTGGAGTCTAGAGTGTTAATTTTTACCTTAAGATTTCATCCACGAGCTTTATTCACTGATCTTTTGTTAATGGTGCTTCTTAAATTTCTGTTATTAATCTTTTTTTTTTTTTTTTAAATAGGGGAATACATAGTGGACATATAAGATATTACACCCCCCCCCCCCCCCCCCCCCCCCTTAAAGGGACCAAACGGCAAGAATAATAGAAAATTGTCTCTGACAGCAATAATGATAATAAAATATGAACATCTTAATAAACATAGGAATAGAATAAGAGGGGAAGAAAATAGCAAGTAGTTAAAAAAACATTTTTTATAAGGAATGTATACACAAGTATAGGCAGCCAAAATCTATATAGATAAGAGTAAGAGTAGAAAAAAACCCAAAATAGAATAAACCTGAAATGTTAAGGCCAGGAAAGTAACACAAGAGTCCTGAAGGAACATCAGGTCTGATCGCCTTCTTGCCCACCACCAGAAACATATTTGTTCACATTTAAAAATACAAGCGAATGTTCCTCATCAGAATATCTACACTTTCTAAATTTGGAGTAACGAAGAGGTGAACCGGATTCTATAAGACGATTTCCTGCAAATTCACGAGTCGGTGGTCAGAAACTCTCATTTTAACTAATATTTCAACATTTTCCTCTCACCTTCTAAATGTACGACAGTTGCATATTTCCTCCCCCATCTTAAAATAATTCTGAATAAATAAATATAAAAATAGTAACATTTCAAGCTCTTAAGTAGATTCAGGCTTTATACCTGCTGAGTCAGTTCATAATGACGGCAGATGTGTAACAACTTAACCCAGAATAAATCTGATGTAATAATTGTTTCTTGGCTCCAAAGAAGAAAGGTTAAAGGTCAATGTTCCTCTTGACTCTGGCCACTCAGGACATCAAAGCAGGTAGAAATCAGGGAGTCATTATGGACCCGAGCTGAATTTCACCAGCCACGTTCACACAATAACAAATTCAACACACCTCAGTATCACTTAAAGGCTTTCTGACTCGACAAGATTCAGACAAACTCGTCCGTGTGTTTATTTTCAGCAGGCTGGATTATTATAGCTGTTTAAAATTTGTCACCAACGTGCAACCTTCTGCTCATGCCACAATGTCGATGTAAATAAATGTGCCTTTTCCCCCAAAATAAAACACCCACTCAAGTTATAAACTGTATTTATTCTCTCTCAAAAAAATGAACTAAAAGCGGAGTTTTATAATATTTTATTGTATTTATTTGAAACGCGCGAGCTGTTTGGGTGCAGTCTGGCTGCAGTTTCTGGTTGTGGCCGCTGGAGGTCGCTGCAGCATCGTGGAGAGGAGAGGACAGGCGCGCTCTGCCGCTCAGTGGGAATAACAGTGAAGAGAAACGCAGCGGGAATAGAGGAGCCAATTACTAGAACCAGGAGGAGAAAACTTCAGCATAACATTAAAAAAAAAAAGTCAACAATACAGGACGTTTGGTTCTTGAAAAACAAGTTAAGTCTAAACTCATTAATTTGCCCTTTTTTGTGTTCATTTACAAAGATGATCGAACTGCAATATGGACGATATATAATAATCCTAAAAAAATATGTATCAAATGAGCAGCTGATATTTTATTAGTAGGTGATATTTTAAATAGACAAGACGAATGAAAGAACGCAGCGACTTTACACAAAATGTAAATGTTTCTGCAAAGACACGATACACACTATTAGGTGCGTTTAAAAAAACCCAACATAAATCTGGTGTGTGTGTGTGTGTGTGTGTGTGTGTGTGTGTGTGTGTGTGTGTGTGTGCGTGCGTGCGTGCGTGCGTGCGTGTGTCTTGGTGTGTTTTATATCTGCTGCTGCTAAATTGACATATCTCTTATAATAATAATAATAATAATAATAATAATAATAATAATAATAATAACAATAATAATATAATAATAATAATAGAGTTCAGAATTAAACATCTTGGTACACAATTCCTTTAAAACTAGGCACCCTTGTATTTAATGACAAACACACCAAAATACAAGGGAAAATAAATAATGATAAAAGAATGACTGAATAAATGTCCTGTTTGGCGGTGTCCGGGAGACGTCAGGTCATTTCCCAGCAGAATCGTGAGGACCGAAACTCTGCGCTGTCCTCTTCTGGATGTGTGTATTATCTGTGTGCGGAGGCCACGGCTGCCGTCACTCACTCTCTCACACATTAAGTGTGACACACGGGCGCATCAGTGTGTGTCTGAATATTGTCCATCTTCACGTTGTGTCCCAAAAAGAAAAAAAATCGAAAAACTCCCCAACATTAACAAAAAAGTTGGTCCCTGCTTGTTTAATCATCCAAAAGACTATTATTGTTTTGGGGGGGAGAATGAGAAGAATAATTAAAAACAAGAAACAAAAAACATTTCTCTGCAAATCTTCACTCATAAAACAATTAAAACTAAAATTAAACGAGCCCATTTGATTGCGGGGTGAAGTTTGAGTCCTGCGTGTGTTTACCACCTTAATAGAGCCAATTTGCAATTTGCGCAACATTGTTGTGCGTAATTAAAGAATAATGACTTAGTGGCAGTAACGAGACTATAAGCGGAGCTCTGAACGGTCGCGGGCCTCACGTGCTACCTTCAGCTCTCTTTCTTGCTGCTTCACATCAACGTGTTATTAAAAGTCCCGGAGATCTTTTCATTTTTTTTTTTCAATTTTTTTTTTTTTTTCCTCCCTTTTCGGCGTCTATGTGTTTGGACGTGCGTGCGTGCGCAACGCGCGCACGCGGGGGGCTCCTCTCCTCTGGACGAATCGGTTCCGTGTTGCGCGCTCGAGTCCGCCTCCCCGCGCCCCTGCTTCCCCATTGACGCACTTTTTAAGCGTCTTCCCACTTCTCCACCTTAAGGCGAGCAGCAGCAGCGGCGGCGACCAATCACCATGCCATTACAGCCTTCAGAGGAAGCTGTTTATGGGGCTGCAGCGCTAATTAGGCTCATGAACTAACAAATCTGCCCGCACGAAGCCGGCGAGGAAAACGATCACATCCATGGATTAGTCTGGGAGCAGCCGGACACTTTTTATTTGGGCTTTTTTTTTTTCCTCGAAGCAGTCGCGTTGTTTTTTTTTCTCTCCCCCAAAAAAACTTATTTACTGCGCAGAAACTTTCCCCCTTTTCTTGGGTGTGGAGTATTTTTTTTTTTTTTTTTTTTTTTTTTTAAAAGCAAGAGCACCTCCGACAACTTTAACTTAAACTGGGGAATCTGGACTATCAGACCATGTTTCAACCGACACCCAAGAGGTGTTTCACTATAGAGTCTTTAGTGGCGAAGGATAATCCGATACCGGCGTCCCGCTCCGAGGAGCCCATCAGGCCAGCGGCTCTCAGCTATGCAAACTCCGGCCAGATGAATCCCTTTCTCAACGGCTTTCACTCCAGCGGCAGGGGCGTCTACTCTAACCCGGACTTGGTGTTCGCCGAGGCGGTCTCGCACCAGCAGAACTCCGCCGTGCCGGTGCATTCGGTGGCGCCGCCGCACGCGCTGGCCGCTCACCCGCTCTCGTCCTCACACAGTCCGCACCCTCTTTTTGCCAGCCAGCAAAGGGACCCCTCAACTTTCTACCCCTGGTTATTACACAGATATAGGTACTTGGGTCACAGATTTCAAGGTAAGGTTCATTTGGATCACTTTTACGCACGAAAAGCGCGAACTTGTGTGATTTTTTTTATTTCCTCCTTAATTCTTATTCTTACAATAATAATAAGCGCCGAGAGTTGCAAGGAAACGGAATATTAAAAAACAAACAAACAGTTAAGCTCTTTAAAATCTGCAGCAGCCAAACAAACAATTGAAGTAGAATAACACATCATTAACGAATCCCTTCGATTTAGGAAAAAAGTAAACAGAAAAAAACATTTCTTGGAAGATGCGTGCAGCTTGTCTGCTGCGAGGGGTTAAAACCAGACCAACAGAAACTGACATGTTTGTACACAGTTTGTCTGCAGGTTATATATAGCATATGATCTATATTCACACCTGAAATCTAAACCAAGCACCACTGTTGTGCGGTTTATTACACAATATTCACGCAAAGACGCGTTTTTGTTTTTATTTTAAATGTGAGGGGGGAAAAAACACTTTGGATGGGGTTTATATTTTGTGATTCTCAATTTTAAAAGAAAATATTAAATTCACATTTTATTTATTTGTATTAGTTGGATTTGGGCTGCATGTTGTTTATTTAGTTTTTTAGGTCCTCAGTTTATTATATTTTTTAGAATAAATGCAACATTATTATTACATTTTATCATTCATTTTAGATCAATTTTAGAACAGGTGCTTGTAAATTAACCTTCATTTTGATGTGATTTCATGGAGCCCAGCGTTTGCTTTGTTTTGTTTCGCCCTACCTGCCAAGATGACAAATGCTGAATCACAAAGAAATCAATAAATTAAAAAAGGAAATTACAAACATGCACGTTGTCGATCATTTCAGTTATTTCGTTCGTTTCCAGACGTTAATAACGAGAACAACTAACAATATTACCTCATTGTGTCGCTGTGTGTTCGGGGCCTGTTTGTTATGGAAATGTCACTATCTTATCCAGGACTATTTTTACAAAACAAAATACCAACGCTCGTGGTTTTGTGCTCGTTCCCAGGTAATGAAACGAGTCCAGAGAGCTTCCTTTTGCACAACGCGCTGGCCAGAAAGCCCAAAAGAATCCGGACAGCTTTTTCGCCCTCGCAGCTTCTGCGGCTCGAACACGCGTTTGAGAAAAACCATTACGTGGTGGGAGCGGAGAGGAAACAGCTCGCTCACAGCCTTAGCCTCACAGAAACTCAGGTAAGAACAAAAAAAAAAAAAAAAAAGCCCAAACAAAACAAAACAAAAACACGCACTTTTATTCTTCACCTTCGACATCACGCGCATTTTCAAGCTGCTTCTTTTTTGAGCGTGTTTCATCGTTTCACGTGGTTTATTCTATAAAGCGTACGCTGTCTCACACCCTGAGTGATGTTTAAGAACTCCATGTGCCGTTTTGCTTCATTTTGCTTAAATGTGGTGCCGCCGTGCGTCAAAGCAGCCTGTGAAACAACTGGACATTTACGCGCTGAAACCAAAGAATGGCTGCGCTGTTTACGGAACAATAATTTGAAATAATCACCTATTAAATTGTTTAACGGGTGGTCCATAAACGCACGCTGTCACCTGGAGACAGAAGCTTTTTTTCTCGCTGGATCAAATCCACCCTCATTGTTTGGGCCTAACCTCGTTTCAGGAGGGGTTGAATTACTTTGTTTTGGGGAGGGGGGGAGAATGTTGCCTTTCAAAATGGAGGGCAAATTAACCAGTTAACCATTTTATGGGATAGTCGACACAAAGAGCGAGGCGGGTTCCCCGGATTGCCTCTGCCATATTTAAGATGCCGTTTGAGCCCATCGGCCGCTGTCTTTTGTCCGCTTTGGACGGCGGGGCCTTTGGAGGAGCTGAAGGGAGAAATGAACCGTCACACACTTCAATTAGTCCACTGAAGGCTTATTAAATGCACCTCAGTTGCCGTTTAAGAGCTTAACAAGGAGCTACAAAAGGGAGCTGATAATTTATCGATTTGGATAATTCCCCGAAGCTCCGATCGTTTAAAAGAGTCCAACAAAAAAAGAAACAGGTTAAATGTAGTTTGGATTTAATTGTCAGCATTAAAAAAAAAAACCTAAACCTATTAATACATCAAAAACAATGACCTGTCGTTAAGGTTTCTCCACACAAAATGAAAACAAATTAATTTGTTGCACCTCTTTGTCTTTATTTCTGTTCG